>NC_055974.1:32501157-32541157 GCF_018492685.1 Alosa sapidissima
CAACATACGGAAAATCAGGACTTACTTGACTCAAGATGCTACCCAACTTCTGGTTCAGGCAATAGTCATCTCACGACTCGACTACTGCAATGCCCTCCTGACAGGTCTCCCAGCCTGCGCAGTGAAACCACTTCAGATGATCCAGAACGCGGCGGCGCGCCTGGTCTACAACCAACCCAAAAGGGCACATGTTACCCCGCTGCTCATCCAGCTACACTGGCTACCTATGGCGGCCCGCATCAAATTCAAGTCTCTAACGCTTGCCTACAAAGTAGTCTCCGGTTCTGCTCCCACCTACTTGAATGCCCTCATACAGACTTACACTACCTCCAGACCGCTGTGCTCCTCTGACGAACGACGTCTAGCTCTACCACCGGTACGCTCAAGCCAATCCAAACTTTTCTCATCTGTTGTTCCTCGTTGGTGGAACACACTGCCAGTTCCTACAAGGGCAGGGACATCCTTTTCCACTTTCAAAAAACTCCTGAAGACCCAGCTCTTTAGAGAACATCTACTCTCATAGCAACACTTACAACAAGTCTTACTGATCCTAGCACTCACCAGCCGTTTTAAACTGACAAGTAACTGTTAAAAACAGCACTCACCGACGCACTTATTCTTACTGTATTCTAATGTTTTTTTTAAACTGTCCTAAAATTGTGAGAATTGTTCTAACACTTACTGTTTACCATGTTGTTAGTCGCTTTGGTTAAAAAAGCGTCAGCCAAATGTAATGTAATGTAATGTAATGTACTGTAATGTGGATACTGTTTTTTAGAATTGATTTGATTAAGTTTTATTTAGTATAATTTGTATTTTAGTATATTAGTATATTCTATACATTCTACAGTCCTTATTGCTTAGTTGTGTTTTTATATTATATACTTTTAAAGGTGCCATGTGTAATGTCCACCAAAAAATCAATTCATACTCCACATTCCATAAAAGATGGGGGCAGTATACCTCCAGAAAGTGAGTTGGTCTACCCTAGAGTAACAACCGAGAAACGTGTATTGCAGTTTGGCTGGCGGTTATGTTGCCCGTACCGCCTCCCATGGCCGAAACTGGTATTATGACACCTGTCGGGCTGTGGCTAGTAATTTAGCATGCTAATTCAGGTTGATATCTCTGCAGCACTATACCTTGTCATTTTTTTAAAGACTTCATCGCCCTTATTTCTTCTCATTCTTTTGATGTGTGTAGCTCATTTTTTGGATATTTTTACCTCACTTCTTACACATGGCACCTTTAAATACTTTTTCTGCTGTTAGTGAATGTGTGTGTGTATGTTGAATGTGTGTGTGTATGCTGCTGTGACCTTGAATTTCCCCTAGGGATCAATAAAGTATCTATCTATCTACACACACACACACACACACACACATATCCACACACACACACACACACTCACACACACACACACACATACACAC
Organism: Alosa sapidissima; assembly: GCF_018492685.1. Classification (NCBI taxonomy): domain Eukaryota; kingdom Metazoa; phylum Chordata; class Actinopteri; order Clupeiformes; family Clupeidae; genus Alosa; species Alosa sapidissima. Next base: position 32,502,591 of record NC_055974.1, read on the forward strand.
ACACACACACACACACACACACAGACACACGATTTGTCATAGAGTTCATAGACCTGCCGATACCGATTTTAGCCGATTCCGATTTCATTTATTTTAACCACTTTACAGCACACACACACACACAGAGTTATTTTCCATCTTTTCTTTAATAGAACACAGAGGAGTGTGTGTGTGTGTGTGACCACACCACCAACTGAGCACCACTGACCACTCAACGAGTTGCACAGTTTGGAAAACAAACGTTAAGGGTTGTTTTAAGGACATGTTTGTGCATGCCTGTAGGCAGCCACTCTGAAGCAGTCAAAGGCGATTCAAAACTAATCAGAAAAGTAGAGACATGACTCATCGTCAAAATTTCGGTGTCCACCACTCTAGTTCATCCAAAACAAACCAGAAAAGGGACTCAAAGTGCTAAATACCGGAATTATTATTATAATCTACTAGGCCTACTCTGTATGTTCTTGAATTTCCCCTTGGGGATCAATAAAGTATCTGTCTATCTATCTATCTATCTATCTATCTACCTATATATCTATTAATCTATCTATCTATGTATGTCATTGCTGGTTTACATCTTACTATTATGTATGATCGCTAAACTTCTGATTCTTTTTAATGTCACCATCAGTGGTAACTTGAGTTACAGTGTTGACTTATAGTGTTGGATATGGATGTTCAGTTGTGGTGTGGAGTGTTGAATGGAGTGTTGAGTTGTAGTGTTGAGTGTTGAATGGGGTGTTGAGTTGTAGTGTTGAATGTTGAATGGGGTGTTGAATTGTAGTGTTGAATGGGGGTGTTGAGTTGTAGTGTTGAATGCGGTGTTGAGTTGTAGTGTTGAATGGGGGTGTTGAGTTGTAGTGTTGAGTGTTGAATGGGGTGTTGAGTTGTAGTTTTTATTGTGAGTGTTGAATGGGGGTGTTGAATGGGAGTGTTGAATGGGATGTTGAGTTATAGTGTTGAGTGTCAGTGTTGAATGAGGGTGTTGAATGGGAGTGTTGAATGGGGTGTTGAGTTATAGTGTTGAGTGTCAGTGTTGAATGAGGGTGTTGTAGTGTTGAGTGTTGAATGGGGTGTTGAGTTGTAGTGTTGAGTGTCAGTGTTGAATGAGGGTGTTGAGTTGTAGTGTTGAGTGTCAGTGTTGAATGAGCGTGTTGTCAGATGTTAATCCATTACCAGTAAGTGCTTGGCCAAGCCTACATTACATTAAATTACCTTTGGCTGATGTTTTTAAACAGAAGACACATACATACACACACACACACAAACCTAAATACACACACCTTGGATGATAGAAAGGGAGAGAGGAGCTGCATTTCATCAAGCATCCTGGACTGGATGACCAGTGGCTATGACAGCAACCACACACACACACACACACACACACACACAATTCATCAGGCATCCTCATCAACCACACACACACACACAATTCATCAGGCATCCTCATCAAGCACACACACACACACACACACACACACACACAATTCATCAGGCATCCTCATCAAGCACACACACACACACACACACACAATTCATCAGGCATCCTCATCAAGCACACACACACACACACACACACAATTCATCAGGCATCCTCATCAAGCACACACACACACACACACACACACTTCATCAGGCATCCTCATCAAGCACACACACACACACACACACACTTCATCAGGCATCCTCATCAAGCACACACACACACACACTTCATCAAGCATCCTCATCAAGCACACACACACACACACAATTCATCAGGCATCCTCATCAAGCACACACACACACACACACACTTCATCAGGCATCCTCATCAAGCACACACACACACACACACACACACACGAACAGCCTCTGTCATGGCCATGTAATCTGAATGATTAATGCTTCATTCACTGCCACTGCTATCATCACTACAGGGTTTCCCTTTTTAATTCAACACACACACACACATGCACACGAACACACATACACACACACGAACACGCACACACACACATGCACACACAAACGAACACACACACACACACATGCACACACACACACACGCGCACATGCACACACACATGCACACGAACACACACATACACACACACACACACACATGTACACGAAAACACACACACACATGCACACAAACACACACGCGCACACACATGCACACACACACATACACACACATGAACACACACATGCACACACACACACATGCACACAAACACACACACACACACACATGCACACTCACACACATGCACACGAACACACACACACACACAGATGCACACACACACGCACATGCACACGAACACTGTGTGTGTGTGTGTGTTGTTGCAATGGTAATCCTGCTCAGTACGAGAGGAACCGCAGGACACTTCCTCAGCTGGACTCTTGGAGCTGTTTTATCTTGTCATCTCAGATGGTGTCCTTAATATGTGTGTGTGTGTGTGAGAGAGAGAGAGAGAATGTGTGAGCGTGTGTGTGTGTGTGTGAGAGTGAGTGAGTAAGTGTGTGTGAGTTTGTGTGTGTGTGAGTGAGTGAGTAAGTGTGTGTGTGTGTGAGTGAGTAAGTGTGTGTGTGTATGTGTGTGTGTGTGTGTGCATATGTGTGATGTGTGTGTGTAATTGAGTGAGTGAGTAAGTGTGTGTGTGAGTGAGTAAGTGTGTGTCATATCTTATTATCAGATAGATAGATAGATACTTTATTGATCCCCAAGGGGAAATTCAAGAATTCTATTCTATTATAATTCTATTGAGGAAGTGAATCCAGGGACAGTGATGTGACAGGACTCCCCCTCTCCTCTTGTTCCACACCTCCCCCTCTCCTGCCCCCCCTCCTCTCCTCCTGTTCCACATCTCCCCCTCTCCTGCCCCCCCTCCTCTCCTCCTGTTCCACACCTCCTCCTCTCCTGCCCCCCCTCTCCTCCTCCTCCCCTTCTCCTGCCCCCCCTCCTCTCCTCCTGTTCCACACCTCCTCCTCTCCTGCCCCCCTCCTCTCCTCCTGTTCCACACCTCCTCCTCTCCTGCCCCCCTCTCCTCCCCCCCCCCTCTCCTCCTGTTCCACACCTCCTCCTCTCCTGCCCCCCCCTCCTCTCCTGCCCCCCTCTCCTCCTCCTCTCCTGCCCCCCCTCCTCTCCTCCTCCTCCCCCTCTCCTGCCCCCCCTGCTCTCCTCCTGTTCCACACCTCCCCCCTCTTCTCCTCCTTCCCCTCTCCTCCCACGTGTCACACACACACATCACAGCTGCTGCTTGCTAGACAGCTCTAATGACTTTTTATGGTGTTTTCCTTGAGCTGCTGAGAGTTGGTGGTTTGACACAGACATGCTGAAGGGCTCAGAGCCCGCCCCCCCCCCCCACATACACACACACAGACACACACACACATACACACACACAATTAAAGTGTACAGATACAATTAGACACAATTATATGAGATACAATTAGACATTATTATATGAGTGTACAGATACAATTAGACACAATTATATGAGATACAATTAGACATTATTATATGAGTGTACAGATACAATTAGACATTATTATATGAGATACAATTAGACATTATTATATGAGATACAATTAGACATTATTATATGAGTGTACAGATACAATTAGACATTATTATGACCGCCGCGCAGTGTGCGTTTTTTTTCTTTTCTTTTTCACAGGGCCAAATTTCCGTCAAGGATTCCCGGGACACTGAAAGACTGGGGTACACGAAACTTGGTGAGCATGTAGCCCCACATGGATAGCATGGAACCATCGTTTTTCGTTTTGATCTGTAGCCCCCTGCTGGACTGGATCCCCCGAAAGGAGGGTAGGGCAGACACAGTTTTCTGTATATATCTCGAGAACCGTAAGGTTTAGGAGGACCTTTTTTTTGTATGTTGATCTTAAGGGACCATGTCAACCCATTCAATAACCATTCATTTCATGTATAGCGCAACCTAGTTAAAAACAAAAAAGTAAAAATGGGGTGTTGTAATCGCAGGTATCTGTGACCTAACATGGTCAAAACTGCACGAAATTGGAAGTGTAGGATCATTATGACACCCTCTGAATGCACGCCAAATTTCGTGGAATTCCGTTGATGGGGGGCCACACAATAAATTAATTTATGTTACTGTACCCCAACTGGCCTGTAGGTGGCCGGAGACAGTTTTCTGTGAATATCTCGAGAACCGTAGGGCCTAGGAGGAACACCTTTTTTTGTATGTTGGACTTAAGGGACCATGTCAACCAATCCTATTTCCACTTATTTCATGTATAGCGCCACCTAGTTAAAAATTAAAAAGCAAAAAATTAGGTGTTTTAATCACAATATCTCTGGCTGACATGGTCAAAACTGCACGGAATTGAAAGTGTAGGATCATTATGACGCCCTCCGAATGCATGCCAAGTTTCGTGAACTTTCGTTCATGGGGGGCAATACAATAAAATAATTTATGTGTACATTTAGTGACCGTATACCAACAGAGTTTTCTGTGAATATCTTGAGAATTGTAGGGCCTAGGATGACCAATTTTTTTGCGTATGTTTGCCTCCAGGGGTCATGTTAACCAATTCCATATGCACACATACATTCACAGTAATCATACGTATGCCACATACACACACAGTAGGTGTACGATGATGCATGCACATGCACACACACAGGCACATCCACAAGCACATGCACGAACACATACACACACACGCACGCACATAAACACTTTACAACAATTTCTCAAAATTATGAACAGGCAAGATGGGGGTGGGGTTATATAAAATGTATTTTACATGTGAAATCTATGAACTAATCATGTTTTGGTACTTGTTGTCTAGCAGATACCAGTGAGAATTGAGTGTGGATAATGCAATTCAGTGAGACAGTTAGAATCATACAGTATATGCCTTTCACCCTTTGTTTTTAGCCTGCAGCCAGACCAGCAGATACCCTGACTTTGCTGAATTACTGAAGCTAAGCAGGAACAAAGGAGGAAATGAACACAATTTGCCAAGTGTGACTTATTTTTGTGGAAAAAATGTGCCGGACTGGGCGGCGGTCATATTTTGTACCGCTCTGCGGTACATCTAGTTATATGAGATACAATTAGACATTATTCCATGAGTGTGTTAGGGCCAATTTATCTGTGTGTGTGTGCATGCATGTGTATGTTAGGGCCAATTTAATCTTAAGTTTATTTTATTGACATTTACCTCCCCCTGCTGGCACTTTTACTTTGCTTCATGACACCACCAGGAACTCCTATATATGAAGACAGGAAGTGAGGCCTGGCAGGTGAACGCATTAGTGAAGAAGCTCTAGCCACAGTTGGGAGCGATATAGTTTTTTGACCACGAACATACAAACTCACGAACTCATCACTTACAAACAATATTGAAGCTTTTTGTTTACATTTACATTAATACACGTATACATCTTTGGATTATATTTAGGTTGTATTTAGAATGATAGAAGATCTTATTTTTGTTGGAATTTGAATTTTTAAGTTTGTTTGAACGTGCGTCCGAAATCTCCCCGGCCTGACTCGCGCGGCTTGATAAGAAGGTGAGACAAGTTGCCGAAATTAAGTCAAAAAACTCCGTCAAGGACTAGGAAAGCATTCCGTCTTGGATGTCGACACCGGAGGATAAACCACGCGGATTCAACGCTGTTATCAGGACACCTGCTGCAGCTCCTGATGGTGAAAACTTTTGTCGGGTTGTGAGTAACGCGATAACCCACAGGCGGACACACTCACACACACACACACACACACACTCTCTCACACACACACACACACTCACACACACACACACACACACAGATGCACACACACATGCACACATGCACACACACACATGCACAAGAACACACACACACACACAGATGCACACGAACACACACACACAAACACACACACATGCACACACAGATGCACGAAACAAACACACACACATGCACACACAGATGCACACGAACACACATGCACACACACACACATGCACACGAACACACACACACTCACAGATGCACCCGAACACACACACACACACACATGCACACGAACACACACACAGATGCACACAAACAGACACATGCACACACATGCACACAAACAAACACGCACACAAATATGCACACACACACTCACATGCACACACACACACAAACACAGATCCACACACACCACACATGCACACGAACACACACATGCACACACACACACACAAACAAACACGCACACAAAGATGCACACACACACACACACACACAAACACAGATCCACACACACCACACATGCACACGAACACACACATGCACACGAACACACACACACACAAACACAGATCCACACACACCACACATGCACCCGAACACACACAAACACACGCACACACAGATGCACACACACACTCACATGCACACACACACAAACAAACACAGATGCACACACACGCACACAAACACACACACATGCACACAAACACACAACCACACACGCACACGAACACACACATGCACACAAACACACTCGCACACACACACACGCACACACACAGAGATGCACACACACGCACATGCACACAAACACACACACATACACAAACACACACGCACACGAACACACAGATGCACACACACGCACATGCACACAAACACATGCACACACGCACACACACACACGCACACACACACATGCACATGAACACACACACACTTCAGCAGACTCTCTGTGTTTACAGTGAGGGAGCATTGGGGAGGTGGATACACTATGCTACACTGGGTCTCTGTTATATATTTGGCCCCTCAAGGTATAAGTGTGTGTGTGTGTGTGTGTGTTATATATTTGGCCCCTCAATGTATAAGTGTGTGTGTGTGTGTGTGTGTGTGTTATATTTGGCCCCTCAAGGTATAAGTGTGTGTGCACAGACATGCAACCCTTAACCACAGAGTGGACAACTGGTGGAGATTAAGCACAAACCATGTGTGTGTGTGTGTGTGTGTGTGTGTGTGTGTGTGTCTAACCTTCATAAATGTGGTTACTCCAATGTGTGTGTGTGTGTGTGAGAGAGAGAGAGAGAGAGAGTGCGAGAGAGCTAGAAGGAGGGTGAGATAGTGAGAGAGAGAAAGATATAGAGAGAGAGGGAGAGAGAGAAAGAGATAGAGAGAGAGAGGGAGAGAGAGAGGAAGATAAGAAGAGAGGGAGTAAAAAGAAGTGTCTAATGAGAGAGTAGAGAGGGTTAAGGAGCGGAGAGGTGGAGTTCAGCGGGGGGTGTGAGTGTGTGAGAGAGTGTGTGAGTGTGTGAGAGAGTGTGTCCGTGTGTGTGTGTTAGAGTGTATATGTGTGTGTTAGAGTGTATATGTGTGTGTGTGTGCGTGTTAGTGTGTGTGTGTGTGTTAGAGTGTATATGTGTGTGTGTGTGTTAGAGTGTATGTGTTAGAGTGTATATGTGTGTGTGTGTTAGCGTGTATATGTGTGTGTGTGTGTGTGTTAGAGTGTGTGTGTGTGTGTGTGTTAGAGTGTATATGTGTGTGTGTGTGCGTGTTAGAGTGTGTGTGTGTGTGTGTTAGAGTGTATATGTGTGTGTGTGTGCGTGTTAGAGTGTGTGTGTGTGTGTGTTAGAGTGTATATGTGTGTGTGTGTGCGTGTGTTAGAGTGTATATGTGTGTGTGTGTGCGTGTGCGCCTATGTGTGTGTGTGTGTGTGTGAGATAGAGATCATTAAGGTTCTGTGGGGTCGTGGCCTTATAGAGGTGAAGGAGAGGGCAGTGCCCCCCCCCCCCCACACACACACATACATACACACACATGCACGCACACACACACACACACACACGCACACACACACACACCCTTCACAGGTTATCAGTACACAGCATAAGGCCAGTTAATTACTTCACATCAAAGACCAAGACACTCAACTACCATCTCAAAGAGGGCTATGTGTGTGTGTGTGCATGTTTGTGTGTGTGTGTGAGAGAGTGTGTATGTGTATGAGAGTGTGTGTGTGTGTGTGTGTGTGTTTGTGTGAGAGAGTGTGTATGTGTGTGTGTGTGTGAGAGAGAGAGTGTGTATGTGTCTGTGAGTGTGTGTGTGAGAGCGTGTGTGTGTGTGTGAGAGAGAGAGAGAGAGAGTGTGTGTATGTGTGTGTGTGCAGTGTTGGGGAGTAACGGAATGCATGTACCGGCGTTACGTATTCAGAATACAAATTATGAGAAACTGTATTCCGATACAGTTACAAGTTAAATAGTTGGTATTTAGAATACAGTTACATTGTTGAAATCAATGGATTAAATGACGATACTTCTCTGTTTCATAAGTTTGTTCACTCTCTAAATAAATTAAAGCGACTCCATTTCCCAGAAGCTTCTGAAAGCAATCTATGATGAAATTGTTTCCATGTTTAAATCCAAGCCCCGCCGTCTTGCACTAGCCTCAAAACGCAGCCAGCGCGCATTATAGACGCGTCATCGGAGACTCTGAAGAATTATTCTTGCGAGTAGGCCTAGCATATTTTAACGTGCGGTTTTTGATTGTCATTATTATGCGATCACGTTCATTTTGAGAGCACTGAATATACAGTAGCCCATGTTTACATTTACAGGTCATTTGTGTTCCACCTGTCATATGCGCCCCTCACTTGTACTGGGTTGATGCCACCGAAAAATCTCACAGGCACACCTTAATTATAATTTCTGGCTACGCGCTTAAAGTAGGCTAGCCTATTTATTTTGTTTGTTTTAATTAGCCTAGTTGCCTGCTGTAGTTTTAGTGGTCACCTTGCTATTTTAAAGTTGTATCAGGTAGCTTAGTTGACTTTACATTCTCCTATGTGGGCCTAACACTTCAGCCATTTGGAATAGAAGAACACACCAGAATAGGCCTGTTTAGTAGGCCTAAACAGGATTTGATGGCTGCATTCCTACACTTATAAAATGCAATTCGATGCGGAAGTAATCTAAGTATTCAGAATACATTACTCAGATTGAGTAACGTAACGGAATACGTTACAGAGTACATTTTTGGGCATGTATTCTGTATTCTGTAATGGAATACGTTTTGAAAGTAACCCTCCCAACACTGTGTATGTGTGTGTGAGTGTGTGTGTGTGTGTGTGAGAGAGTGTGTGTGTGTGTGTGAGAGTGTGTGTATGTGTGTGTGTGTGTTTGTGTGAGAGAGTGTGTATGTGTGTGTGTCTGAAACAGGGGAAGGGCAAGGCTGAGGGCTGAGTATTGTCTCTCTGTTGTGAGTGAGTCTGATTGACTATTGACTCAGTGGCAGTAAAAGCACAATAGGCCCTCCACACACACGCTTCACCAACTCTCTCTCTCACACACAAACACACACGCATGCACAGGCACACACACACACACTCACACATACATACACACACACACACATACACACACACACACACACGTACATTGTTCCCTCCTGCTTCTTTGATGCTTTGTGACACTGAGGACCAGATGTACTAATGTTTTTGCGCCCACACACACACACACACACACACAGGACCAGATGTACTAACGTTTTGTGCCCACACACACACACACACACACACACAGAGGGCCAGATGTACTCACGTTTTTGCGTCCACTTCAGGCGTATTTTGATTCACAACATGCACGTAAAAACATGGCGAGGTAAGTACAAACAAGCGCAGACTGCCTGTCGTGGGAGCTGCGAATGGCTATTTGCGCTTTTCCGTGTCACGCATATGCATTCATAGGAGGGCCAGGGCAAAGTGGGAGAACACAGGGGAGGAGAAGTGCTAATAGCGATTGATTGGGCATTCCGCCATGTGTATAAAAAACAGTGCACATGTGTTTTGCGGTGAAAAAGCAGGTTTAATCCAAACAGGTTATCGCTGTTAAATGCGTCAATTAGAGAAACTTTTGGAGACAGCTGAGTCAGTATTCCGAGCCGGTTTGCTTTTGTTATCGTATTTTCCCTTTCACAACATACACGTCCCTTTCACAACATACACGTCCCTTTCACAACATACACTTCCCTTTCACAACATACACTTCCCTTTCACAACATACACGTCCCTTTCACAACATACACTTCCCTTTCACAACATCCCAATCTGCTAGACTAGCAGTAAATCATAGCCCTAGTCTACGTGCAGTAAATCATAGCCCTAGTCTACGTGCAGTAGATCATAGCCCTAGTCTACGTGCAGTAAACAGTGTGTGTGTGCAAATCAACACCCTAGTCTACGTGCAGTAAATCATAGCCCTAGTCTACGTGCAGTAGATCATAGCCCTAGTCTACGTGCAGTAGATCATAGCCCTAGTCTACGTGCAGTAGATCATAGCCCTAGTCTACGTGCAGTAGATCAACACCCTAGTCTACGTGCAGTAGATCATAGCCCTAGTCTACGTGCAGTAAACAGTGTGTGTGTGTGTGTGTGTGCAAATCAACACCCTAGTCTACGTGCAGTAGATCAACACCCTAGTCTACGTGCAGTAAACAGTGTGTGTGTGCAAATCAACACCCTAGTCTACGTGCAGTAGATCATAGCCCTAGTCTACGTGCAGTAGATCATAGCCCTAGTCTACGTGCAGTAGATCATAGCCCTAGTCTACGTGCAGTAGATCAACACCCTAGTCTACGTGCAGTAGATCATAGCCCTAGTCTACGTGCAGTAGATCATAGCCCTAGTCTACGTGCAGTAGATCATAGCCCTAGTCTACGTGCAGTAAACAGTGTGTGTGTGTGTGCAAATCAACACCCTAGTCTACGTGCAGTAAATCATAGCCCTAGTCTATGTGCAGTAAACAGTGTGTGTGTGCAAATCAACACCCTAGTCTACGTGCAGTAAATCATAGCCCTAGTCTACGTGCAGTAAACAGTGTGTGTGTGTGTGTGCATAGCCCTAGTCTACGTGCAGTAAATCATAGCCCTAGTCTACGTGCAGTAGATCATAGCCCTAGTCTACGTGCAGTAGATCATAGCCCTAGTCTACGTGCAGTAAACAGGGTGTGTGTGTGTGTGTGTGCAAATCAACACCCTAGTCTACGTGCAGTAGATCATAGCCCTAGTCTACGTGCAGTAAACAGTGTGTGTGTGTGTGTGTGTGCAAATCAACACCCTAGTCTACGTGCAGTAAACAGTGTGTGTGTGCAAATCAACACCCTAGTCTACGTGCAGTAGATCATAGCCCTAGTCTACGTGCAGTAAACAGTGTGTGTGTGCAAATCAACACCCTAGTCTACGTGCAGTAGATCATAGCCCTAGTCTACGTGCAGTAGATCATAGCCCTAGTCTACGTGCAGTAAACAGTGTGTGTGTGCAAATCAACACCCTAGTCTACGTGCAGTAAATCATAGCCCTAGTCTACGTGCAGTAAACAGTGTGTGTGTGTGTGTGTGTGTGCAAATCAACACCCTAGTCTACGTGCAGTAAATCATAGCCCTAGTCTACGTGCAGTAAACAGTGTGTGTGTGTGTGTGTGTGTGCAAATCAACACCCTAGTCTACGTGCAGTAAATCATAGCCCTAGTCTACGTGCAGTAAACAGTGTGTGTGTGTGTGTGTGTGTGCAAATCAACACCCTAGTCTACGTGCAGTAAATCATAGCCCTAGTCTACGTGCAGTAAACAGTGTGTGTGTGCAAATCAACACCCTAGTCTACGTGCAGTAAATCATAGCCCTAGTCTATGTGCAGTAAACAGTGTGTGTGTGTGTGTGTACGTGCAGTAAACAGTTCGTATTTTTTAAGTGGATCAGTAGAACTACTCTGTGGGCCAGATGTACTAACGCTTTTGCGCCCACTTCAGGCGTATTTGTTTCGCAATGTGCGTGTAAAATCATTGCGAGGTTTGTACAAACAGGCCGCAATGATGTAAAAACGCAAGTTGCCTGTCGCGGGAGCTGAAAGTGGCAGATTGCGTTTGTCATGTCATGCATATGCATTCATGGGAGGATCCAGGGGAAAGTGGGAGTTTAGCGTAAAAAGATGGGAGGGGAAGAGTAAAGAGCGCCTAGTTATGTATTCCGCAGTATGTACAGACTGCTCCTGAAAGCACACATCTATTCTGCGCCTAAATACTTCCGCCTTGTAAAAGCAGGTGTTAATCCACATTGCAGTTCAATGCGTCAATAAGAGAACCTTTCAAAACTACAGAATCGCTATTTAGAGCACCAGTTTTGTAAGTATTTGTACTACCAAAAGCAACCTTAACTTTCGTTGGCCTTTCGAATGTCTTACTTTCACTTTCACGTCATTCACTTTCCTACTTACTAGATTTGACCAATCTTCCATATCCTACGTGCACAAGTAGTTTGAGTAGAACTACTGATCTTAATTATCTCCCTGCTTGTTTACATCTTATCATGTACGGTATTATTTCATGATCGCTAAACGTTTGATTCTTTTTAATGTTGTCATCAGTTAAATTCATTCAACTGCGCTTGTATGTACAGTGGGTCCCCGTTAAGTTTGGACGGGTTCCTTCAGGAATCACGCACCCCATTTTCTCAGCAGAAATGGCACAAACTGCAGTTGACACAAACAACCACAAGGTGTCACTTTGGAGTTCTGCCACTACTATTTTTGATACGACTTGACTTACAGTGGGTCCCAGTTAAAAATTGACACTTCATTCACGATCATGGTGAATGGTGAAATGTAAGTACAACTGCAGCCGCTTGGGGGCAGCATAGTCCGCTGTGGAGTTCCACGGTCGAACCAGACGGCGCATTCGACAGCAAGGGCTGTGATTGGCCGAGTTTTCAGTGCGTTTCTCTGTGTTTTTAGCAGCCCCTGCAACATGCTAGTCCACTGTAGCCTAAGCCTTGTACATAATGTTAAACATAGTTTTGGATTCAGTGGCAAGATTTCTTTATTGTACAGTGTCTGTCTCTCAGTAATGTTTTAAAATGAGAGCTTCGTCAGCTGGCAGTAGGCTACTTTGTCGGTAGTCATGAGAAGTTCGCTTGCTAACAGAACATAAAAATGCTGCCCAGAAACCTTGTGAATAGTTCTGATTTTTTTTTACTACACTAACGAGGTTGAAATATAGACTTTGCCTACAGCATCTCCTTAACAGTAATGTTAACAAAATGACAGCATTCATATGACAAAGAAAAACGAATTCGGTCACTCAAGACTGTGCCACAGCAACCAGTGTAGGCTACAGTCCTACCCAATAGGCCTACTCGAAGCAGATAGCGTTGTCTGACGGTCGAGTGGGTTAATGCAGTGTTTCTCAAACTTTTTCAGATGGAGGACCACTTAACCAATAAAAAATGCATGGACCACCTAGCTAAAAAAAAAATAGATTAGACCTACTTCAACAGTATATCAGCACAATAGGCCTACTCACTGAACCACCTTGCTTATTGTATTTTCACTTTGCTTATTGTGTCAGAGGATTCATATGATTTAAACTGGCATATCTTACATAGACAGTGTTGCAGAACTGTTTGGATTTACATACAAGTTGGTTCAATATTGCAAACAACTCATCTATATCATATTTTACCACGTCTGCTCGCGGAACACTTGGGATAGCTTGCGGACCACACTTTGAGAAACACTGGGTTAATGCACGTATTTCCAGAACAGGTCTGCAACTTTCAGGCAGTTCTGAGTTCGAATATAGGCAGGAGCAGAGCCATATAAAGGCCTATGCCTATTGTTATCATTTTTTGCAAGGTGTTGCTCCTGGCAATACTTGTTTATAAGACGTTTGGCGATTAATTGATAGCTGTTTTTGGGACACGTTAAACGTTCTTTATAATGAGCGCATCCGGGGAGTAAAACGACTGTTACGCGCTGTTACAACTGTAGGCTACAATGATTGCAATACAAAAATATGCGCGTGTTAGTTTAGTTAGTTTTGTGATGTTTTGCACTTTTGCCTCATGTGTTTTCAGGTTTGAGGGCTTTTTTGGCAAGATTGACCTTGGTTAGACTCTCCGTATGGAAAATAAAGTCAATTTTCGACACACGTCTGTTATTAGTTCAATAACAAGTGTTGCTTCTTAAAACATGTGACTAGTGAAACTCAAATGATTTTAGAAGTATTTAGCCAAAGCCAAAAAGTGTTAGAAAAGGAGAGACGCCGGTGCAGCTCAGATGTCTTCTTAATTTTCTTTATTCTTTAGTAAAAGGTGCAGAACCTTATTAAACTTTGACTAACGTTTCGATGTTCGTTAGTCAAAAACATCGACACATCGAAATGTTAGTCAAAGTTTAATAATGTTCTGCACCTTTTACTAAAGAATAAAGAAAATTAAGAAGACATCTGAGCTGCACCGGCGTCTCTCCTTCTCTCTAAAATATCTGTCCTGGCCTGGTTGCAACGGATTGTGGCCAAACGACAGAAGCGCGGAGAACCCTCCTTTGTCTACCAAAAAGTGTAATTTGTTCCCCGCGCTCCCCCACTGCTTGTGAAAGAAGGGGATGGGGGAGGGGGGCTTAACGTGAAAAAGCTTAATGTCACAAAACGGCAACGAGTTGTTTTAGGCTACAGGCCTTCATAATGGTAGGCTACAGGAAGTGGGGGGAGGGTATGGGATGACCAGAGCCGTCATCTATCATCTTTCGAGGCACACAGCTCGTTATATAGCCTATCGACTGCCTTAACAGATAGGCTTTGCTCTTGGGTTTGGCCTTACAGCGAACTCAATGCTCTTGTTGCTTGCAGTTTGTTAAATAAAGCGATGCAGATTACATTATTTATTTCTGATTAATTGCGTCTTTTGATGTATTTTGCAACATTTGCTTGTTAGGCTGGGCTACTGTCAATGTCCTGTACAGGTCAATGTTCAACAATTGCTGGTGTAGGGCTAGGCTATTAATCAATTAGGGACTGTTCGTTATTTATTTAATTAAGGGGCTACCGGAGGAGTTTTGGGAGCGTTAGTCAAAAAAGACGTAACCCTCCCTCGCCAGCAAGAATTTTTTCTATGACCCTCCAAAGTGATTGAGAAAAAACCCATGACCCTCCCGAGTCCCAACAATTTATTGATGCCTTAGGCTACTGGGTCAATTTGGGAGCTTGTATGCTACGACTCCTTCCTTGAAATGCCTTGAAAAGGCTGTCGTTTGCACAATTTCACAAATAATCACCGGGACCGAAACAAACCTGTCAACTTTTCCCGGGTTTATCGCGTATTTTAACTTTTTCCTTGCTGTCTTAGGAGGAGCTGCAGGGCCGTCGCAAGGGGGTGCGAGGCCCTGTGCGAACTTGACAGATGCAAGGCCCTTTTCACTTACGTGCATGAAATCATGAGATAGCTTACTTTACACATAGCCAAGGCTACCGTCGGTGTAATTTAATAGTAGCCTAGTCTAATAAGCTACACCAGCTTGCCTTTAAGAGGGGAAATTCAATTGTATAGCCTATAACATTAGCTGAGTCACATATTTTGCCATATGGTGTTTATCATAGGCTACATCACGAAACCAAATAGTGTAACAAAGGCGAACACTTTAACAGGGGGAATTAATTGGGCATGAATCATTGTGCTGAACGGTATTTGTCAATGAGCAGAAACACACACGACATTCAAACTATTGATAAGATGTACTGGTCTGTATCTATAGGCTAACATTGGACAAATAAATGACACTGACTCGCCATATCCTGACTCAGGAAAAAAAACATTTTCTTGCTTTGCTGCAAACTCAGCAATGAAATCATAGGCCAGTTTGCTGGTAGCCTAACGTCTTTTTCATAGAAGGGAGAGCCCAGTCTCTTCTGTGACATTGAGGTGCGCAAATAGTTTTTAATAGCCTGTTCAACTTCGAAAAGCTTCGTTCACCCGATGCCAGTCACTGATCGCAATTTCAAAGTTCGGAAAGCTTCATCTTTTTAAGTTTTAAGTGTAGTGGCTCCTATCTGCCCCCTTTGGAATTATATCTCGAGCCTATTATAAGGTCCAGTGCGTTATGTCCTAGGATTCGGACGTGCTCAAAAAGAAAAGAAAAAACACTTTTTTATAGATGGTTATGAGGAGCAATGTGAGAGAGAAATTTGATGAGCATTGATCGTTGTTTTGGGACGTTAAGCCTTTTCCATAGGCGTCAGTGAAGGAGATTGAGGAATGACCATTTTTTTATACGAAAATATTTCTTAACTACAAAAACTCAGTGTCTAAAAACTCAGTGTCATTCAGACTCAACCCTCTTGTTGTTTTATTATCTTTTTCGTTGTCGTTTGAACGTTGGCAAGCAGGCATGTTGCGGTTGCAATTTAAGTGAAATTTCTACAGTAGGCCTACAACATGCTGTTAGGCTGGGCTACTGTCAATGTACTTGTACAGGTAAATGTTCAACAATTGCTGGTGTACAGGTTATATAATCAATTAGCTAAATCATTTGTCCAGCTGTTTAAAAAAATGTTCGTGCTACATTCAAACGCAAAAGGTGCTTTGATATATTTTCCGTTTGAACGTCGGCAAGCAGGCATGCTTTGGTTGCAATGAATGAGGATAATTGCTTTTTTTTGCATTATTTTGAATATGACTCGCTCCAGTCTCAACAGCACATACTTTTTCCACACGCTAAGTTCTAACACACATAGGCCTATCCCCTCTCGCTTTCTCTCTCTCCATCCTTGCACACGGTGCTTTCTTAAAGGAGCTGCACCATTTTACAACAATTGCATCTACATTTTCATATTATAATGTTTTGTCAAGTGTAAGCTTAAACTACCGTGATCAATTTAAGTTCCCGTGCCCCAGTCAGTCGCATCAAAAATAGTAGTGGCACCCAAGTGACACCTTGTGGTTGTTTGTGTCAACTGCAGTTTGTGCCATTTCTGCTGAGAAAATGGGGTGCGTGATTCATGAAGGAACCCGTCCAAACTTAACGGGGACCCACTGTACTGCTTCCATGATGCATTTCCCAAGTCAGTAGAACAATCAGAGAAAGCTGAGCCATTACAAACATATATGATAATACAATAGCGTGAGTTCATATATCTTATACCCTATTTGTCACGGTTACTTATAGATTTGATAGTGTAACTATAAGCGCATGAGACTTTCAGCGGGGGCACGGGAACTTAAATTGATCACGGTAGTTTAAGCTTACACTTAACAAAACATTATAATATGAAAATGTAGATGCAATTGTTGTAAGATAGTGCAGCTCCTTTAAGAAAGCACCGTGTGCAGGGATGGAGAGAGAGAAAGCGAGAGGGGATATGTGTTAGAACTTAGATGCGTGTGGAAAGTGCTGTTGAGACTGGAGCGAGTCATATTCAAAATAATGCAAAAAATAAATCCGCAGATAAAACCAATTATCCTCATTCATTGCAACCGCAGCATGCCTGCTTGCCGACGTTCAAACGAAAAATATATCAAAGCACCTTTTGCGTTTGAATGTAGCACGAATTTAAACAGCTTGACAAATTATTTAGCTAATTGATTATAGCCTGTACAGCAATTGTTGAACATTTACCTGTACAAGTACATTGTTAGCCTACAGACCAATTTCCATAGTGCACATCTTATCAACAGTTTGAATGTCGTGTGTTTCTGCATTGACAAATACCATGCGTTTTTTCTCAATCACTTTGGAGTGTCATAGAAAAATGTCTTGCTGGCGAGGGAGGGTCACGTCTTTTTTGACTATCGCTCCCAAAACTCCTCCGGTAGCCCCTTAAATAAATAACGGACAGTCCCTAATTGATTATAGCCTGTAGGCTTACACCAGCAATTGTTGAACATATACCTGTACAGGACATTGACAGTAGCCCAGCCTAACAAGCAGATGTTGCAAAAAAGACGCAATTAATCAGAAATAAATAATGTAATCTGCATCGCTTTATTTAACAAACTGCAAGCAACAAGAGGGTTGAGTTCGCTGTGAGGCCAAACCCAAGAGCAGAGCCTATCTGCTAAGGCACTTGATAGGCTATAACGAGCTGTGTGCGCCTGGAAAGACAATAAGATGCTTTCTGAATAGCACAGCGAAGACGGCTCTGGTCATCCCATACCCTCCCCCCACTTCCTGTAGCCTACCATTATGACTTTGCCGTTTTGGGACATTAAGCTTTTTCACGTTAAGCCCCCCTCCCCCACCCCCTTCTTTCACAAGCAGTGGGGGAGCGCAGGGCACAAAGTAACACTTTTTGGTAGACAAAGGAGGGTTCTCCGCGCTTCTGTCGTTTGGCCACAATCCGGTGCAACCAGGCCAGGCCAGGACAGCAGGGGTGTCAAACTCATTTTCATAGAGCGCCACATCATTGAATTTATAGGTTACTGAGGGCCACATAATCGGCGAACATGTGCATGGTGCAACCATGAAATCGGTATTGCAGTATGGCTTATTCAAAATTGGTGTGTAATGGTCCTAACCACTTTAACCCTTACAAGCCCGACCGTTCTAATTTCGTTAAAATTTTAACGATGACCAATCATCTAATATCTCAGCTGTCCAATGACTGATTTTATTTCTGAAATCTTCCCCATAATGCTGACAACATAAGCTTCAATTTGATATGATTGGTTAAGGGGTTTATGGCGCGAAATGTTTTGGATACTTGAAGATGAGTCGTGAAAAAAACTTTTCACTTCAGTCGTACATTTTAACATGGACCGCTAGATGCCACCTGCACTTCGTTGGAGTTTACCTCGACTGGAAACCACACAGCTGGATAAACTGAGGTAATATATATTTTACATCGTTTCTAGTTATGGTTAATCTTAATTTGTAGTCATAAAATCATGTTATTTGATAGTAATATGCTTTCTCATCAGCGTCAACATTATGGCATAGCGGGGGCTAAGTGCATCGTCATGTAACTTTAGCTAGCTGCATTACTCTGAACTGCTTGCAGTATTCTCGTTTGCTTTTTATATCAGTTATTTTCATTTGACAATTTCATTTAAAAACCTGTTAGTATATAACCTGTAAGTAAGTTTGTTTTCTAGTACCAATTTGCTTGTTAGGTAAGCATTATATTGGCAAGTCAGTATAGCATACCAAAGCTGAATAAATCAATGGGCGCCGTGTTTCTCTTACATGAAATAAGTTGAGCGATATTTTTACTCCTCTCAATATGTAGTTGTAGAAAACAAGATGTGAAATCACGGATTCTGTCAGAAATGTAGTGCTAATTAACGTATTGCCTCTCATCGGGTTGTTACCTCGCTAGGCAGTTTGTAGTGAACTGTTTTACCTTGCTTCTAAATGTCAAACATCAGACGTGCTTGTCTCAACATTTTCTAAGATGGCATGACTTGATATTCTACTCTTCTCAATATGTAGTTTTATAGAAAACATGATGTGAAATCACATATTATGTCAGAAATGTCATTATTGCATTTAAGCAGTTAGTTACTAGGTGAAATGTAATCTGTCTTTATCTTAATGCCAGCCAGGCAATCAGATTTAGGGTAGCTAAACCCATGTGTAATAAAATGACTTTTCATACTTCTAAATATTTTTGAGTTACTCAAAATGCTTCAATAGTTTAGGCTACCTCTTCTTGTGTATGTATGTGCACACATGCACACATCTGTAGTTTTGTGATTTTATTTTTTTAATGAATAAATGTATTACATTTGTATGATTTTACTGTTGTTTCAGATGGAGGATGACAAGACCTACACAGACCTCCTTGCAGGCCTGAAGAGGTGGCTGACTGCTGATGAGCTTGCGCTCACAATGTTGAAGACCATGTGAGGATGGAGGAAGAAGGTATAGATTTAGGTGGCGTGCGTAGGGTGGTGTAGACTGCCACTAAAACACTGTGAAATAGACTTGTTATGTTGATTTTTATGTTGTTGTCCCAGGCATATGTGGTTTTACCAACCGGAACGGATGAGAGGTTGTGCTTAGTAGGCCGTTGTATGCAAACACACAGTGCAGGGGCATGGGACGAAGAGACCCCAGAAGAGTTTCACAGTTTTCTGGGATTGATCATTGACATGGGACTTCACTTCCCTCCCTAATATCCATTGCTACTGGGAAACCAAGTCTCTGAAGGGATCAGGGAGCGTTGACCAAATGAGAAATACATATTGTGTACACTTTTTCTCCATTGACATTGCTGTTTCAGTAGTTTCTTATTATTTCAAGTTTGGCAATGCAGAATCTGGTGTTGAACCTAGGTTTGGTAGCTACAGCCAGAAAGATTTTGGCGAAAATCTATCACAACAGCTGGCAGGCATTTCCGTCAAAATTTCAGCCTCGCCTTCAGCTGCTCCAACTACTACTCTGTCATCTTTTCATCAAGTACATATTCCTGTACAGCAGGAGCCAAAGAAAAATTGTTGGCTTTGTTATAAAAACAATACATAATAACACTAAAGTAGCTTGTATGGCCTGGAGTTTAGCGGTAGGTGACTGCTTTTTTGGTAAACAAAATTGCTGTCAGATTTGGCATTCTACAGAAGGGGATGCGTTTCGTTATGAGTCATAGGTCCTCTGTGTTTAACCTTCAGGTTCCCCACCCGACCTTTCCCTATCCTCCTCTGTGTGTGTGTGTGTGTGTGTGAGTTTGTGTTTATATGTGTGTATGTGTTTATTCTCAACAGGCTTGTTCTATGTAATCCACTTTCAAATGTTTAGACACATTGATTTTTGAGTGATGTTGAAGTTGATTGTATTCCTAGCTTTTCATAAATAATACATTTTATAGATGTATATCATTTTCATATTACACTAATTTATATAAGGAAGTTGTATCTGTTGAATCAAATGTATTCTATGTCTCTTCAGAATTGATCTTCAATAAATATACAGTATACTTACTTCCTGTATTACTGGTAAGGTACATGTTTTTCTTTTATATATCATTATTGTTGACTGTAGCATTTGCTTATATACAAATAAATGGTTTATTCTTATGGACCAAATACATCTAAACCATTGTGTCTGACTTCATTGTTAGTTTTTATGCATACTTTTATGTTTTTGGTGAGAAAGAGAATGTGAATTCTGTCAACATTCTAAATCCCGTTTCCTGCATTTTTATACACTTATCACTTAATTTATCATAACTTTTGAAAGGTTAATGGTATTCCAATTCAGTCTTTTTTTGTTAAATAGCCCACAACTTGCTGAACATGTCATACACTCTATATTTTTCTCTATCTCGTATAGAAATATGATGAAAATTCATTTTTATGCGAATGAAATTCAATTTTAACGAATTTCGGTATACATTTGGAGAGGATTTTCAAAGACTGTTCATTACTATATCAACATTACCATATGAATTGTACATCATTTGATAGAACTGACCCTTCTGATTACAATGGTATGTATATCCCATTGATGGTATGTATTATACTTAAGAAATAAGGTCTTAAGAAATGTATTATACTTAAGAACTTAAGGAGGTCATCCAGCACCAAAAATGGAATGTTCGGCACGGGCACGAAAGGGTTAAAACAGTGTGGCTGAAATAAAAAACAAACAGCCTACAACAGTAACATTTTCAAATGCAACTTCTAGGCCTACAGTATTAGTTAACAACTGATCAATATGCATTCATGGACTGACATTGATGAGAATAAACTGCAGTCAATAATGTGCATAACAATGTCCATAACACATATCACCACTAAAATTAACTGTGGCTAAGAAAGGTACTGTGTGTGTGTGTGTGAGAGAGAGAGAGAGAGCTATGGTACGTACACCCACCCACCCCACCCCCGCAAAAACAAATTCACGCGTGTACAATATTTGTCCGTTTCCCGGTTTTAGGTCCGTGCATTGCAAAAAATGTAGCCTACATAGCATAACAGTATCCACATGCAATAATACAACAACAACGTCTACGATGACCTATTAATTTGGACAAATTGACACAGCCCTATAGCTAAAGTTACCTTTAGTTTTGTTCTAGCGTACCGTGACGTCTGGCTTTAAACAGCTGTAATCTAACGTTCTGACAAGCACACCAATTGCCTACCTTGTTCTTGCCCATCTGGAATAACTCCTCTAGATTTGCTGTCTCCATCCTTTCTGTTTTCGTTGTTTAAACTTGTGATATCCATAACTAGTGAATTAGCCCAACATTGTGTGCTGATAACCATATATAGATAGCCGAGTAAAAGAAAACAACAAGTAGCCTAGTTGTGCCTGCATGCGTATTCTGTCTTTAAAGTTTAATAATGTTCTGCACCTTTTACTAAAGAATAAAGAAAATTAAGAAGACAGCTGCACCGGCGTCTCTCCTTCTCTCTAACACGTTTTGGCTTTGGCTAAATATTTCTAAAATCATTTGAGTTTCACTAGTCACATGTTTTATCAAGCAACACTTCTTATTGAACTAATAACAGACGTGCGTCGAAAATTTACTTTATTTTCCATACGGAGAAATAACATATGCAGAGTCTACCAAGGTCAATCTTGCCAAAAAAGCCCTCAAACCTGAAAACACATGAGGCAAAAGTGCAAAAAATCACAAAACTAACTAAACTAACACGCGCATATTTTTGTATTGCAATCATTGTAGCCTACAGTTGTAACAGCGCGTAACAGTCGTTTTACTCCCCGTATGCGTTCATTATAAAGAACGTTTAACGTGTCCCAAAAACAGCTATCAATTAATCACCAAACGTCTTATAAACAAGTATTGCCAGGAGCAACACCTTGCAAAAAATGATAACAATAGGCCTAGGCCTTTATATGGCTCTGCTCCTGCCTAGATTCGAACTCAGAACTGCCTGAAAGTTGCAGACCTGTTCTGGATATACGTGCATTAACCCACTCGACCGTCAGACAACGCTATCTGCTTCGAGTAGCCTATTGGGTAGGAATGTAGCCTACACTGGTTGCTGTGACACAGTCTTGAGTGACCGAATTCGTTTTCCTTTGTCATATGAATGCTGTCATTTTGTTAACATTACTGTTAAGGAGATGCTGTAGGCAAAGGCTATATTTCAACCTCGTTAGTGTAGTAAAAAAAATCAGAACTATTCACAAGGTTTCTGGGCAGCATATTTATGTTCTGTTAGCAAGCGAACTTCTCATGACTACTGACAAAGTAGCCTACTGCCAGCTGATGAAGCTCTCATTTTAAAACATTACTGAGAGACAGGCACTGTACAATCAAGAAATCTTGCCACTGAATCCAAAACTATGTTAAACATTATGTACAAAGCTTAGGCTACAGTGGACTAGCATGTTGCAGGGGCTGCTAAAAACACAGAGAAACGCTGAAAACTCGGCCAATCACAGCCCTTGCTGTCGATTGCGCCGTCCGGTTCGACCGTGGAACGCCACAGCAGACTATGCTGCCCCCAAGCGGCTGCAGTTGTACTTACATTTCACCCAGCTGCGTGAATCACCTTGATCGTGAATGAAGTGTCAATTTTTAACTGGGACCCACTGTAGGCGCTGCCATTCAGTTGTGGACGTTCGTAAATTGCGTTTATGGGCGGAGAAAGGCAGAGAAAGGCGCAGTTTACACTAAGGATTGAACGATTGATAAATACGACGGAAACTTGGGTCTGGCAGCGTTCGCAATCTGCGGTTTATCCATGACGCTGATAACGCTACGTTCACAAATGTACGTACATCTGGCCCTGTATGTCGCTGCTCGTCGACATCTTATTATCATGTATGATCGCTAAAGTTTGATTCTTGAACACCCTGAACCTGTGTGTGTATGTGTGTGTGTGTGTGAGTGTTTGTGTGAGTTGGTGTGTGTGTGTGTGTGAGTGAGTGTGTGTGTGTCTGAGTTGGTGTGTGTGTGTCTGAGTTGGTGTGTGAGTGTGAGTTGGTGTGTGTGTGTGTGTGTGTGTGTGAGTGAGTGAGTGTGTGTGTGTCTGAGTTGGTGTGTGAGTGTGTGTGAGAGAGTGAGTGTGTGTGTGCGTTTGTGAGTTGGTGTGTGTTTGTATGTGTGTGTGTGTGTGTGAATGTGTGTGTGTGTGTGAGTTGGTGTGTGTGTGTGAGTTGGTGTGTATGTGTGTGTGTTATTGTGTATGTGTGTGTGAGTTGGTGTGTGTGCGTGTGTAATTGTGTGTGTGTGTAATTGTGTGTGTGTGTGTGAGTTGGTGTGTGTGCGTGTGTGTGTGTGTGTTGGTGGTGCAGGAGCCGTCTCAGTGTAAAGATAACGTGTGTGCCAGAGGAAGTCAGGTTTTATGGAGGAACAGCTGAATCGATGAATGTGTGTGTGAGTGTGTGTGTGTGTGTGTATGAGGTTAGAATGTGAACCTAGCCATCCGGCCCCTTTTGGTGTAGTCAGATGCAGGGAAGTGTGTGTGTGTTTGAGTGTGTGTGTGTTTGAGTGTGAGTGTGTGTGTGTGTGTGTGTGTGTTTGAGTGTGTGTGTGTGTGTGTGTAAGTGTGCATTGTATGCTTCTGTGTCTCTGAATGCTTAAATGTCTAAAAATGTGTGTGTGTGTGTGTGGCAAGGCATTCCTGCACAGAATGGTCTTTAGGCTGGTCAGCTGAGAGGTGGCATTACACACACACACACACACACTCAAACACAAACGCGCACACACACATACAGACACACTCACACTCTCACTCACTCACACACACACACACACACACAGACACTCACACACACAAATGCACACACACACAGTTAGTAACAATAGAGAGGGAGAGGGTGTGTGTGTGTGTGTGTGTGTGTGAGTGAATGAGTTGGAACTCAACTCAGAGTGTGTGTGTGTGTGTGTATCTGTGAAGATGTGTGAGTGAGTGAGTGAGTGTGTGTGTGTGTGTGAATATGTGTGAGTATGTGTGTGTGTGAATATGTGTGTGTGTGTGTGTGTGTGTGAGTGTGTGTGTGTGTGTGTGTGAGTGTTTGATGTGGGAACATGAACACGTAGAGGCGTGTGCATGCAAACATCAAGTCTCACATTGTGTGTGTGTCTGTGTAGGTGTACAAATTTGAAAATGACTGTGTGCATTTGTGTGTGTTTCTCTAGGCCTGCATGCATGTGTTTCTGTGTGTGAATGTGTCTGTGAGTGTATGTGTGTGTTTCTCTACGGCCTGCATGCATGTGTTTCTGTGTGTGTGTTTTTCTGGGCCTGCATGCATGTTCTGTGTGTGTGTGTTTCTGGGCCTGCATGCATGTATTTGTGTGTGTGTGTGTTTTTTCTGGGTCGGCATGCATATATTTATATGTGTGTGTGTGTGTTTTCTGGGTCGGCATGCATGTATTTATATGTGAGTGTGTGTGTGTGTGTTTCTGGGCCTGCATGCTTGTGCTTCTGTCTGTCTGTGTATAGTGCATATTGGCCAACTGGATCAGAAGTGAACAGCACTGCATACACTCCTGCACCACCAACACACACACACACTCACAGACACACACATACTCACACACACACACACTCACACACACACACAGACACACTCACACACAGACAATCACACACACACACTCACACACACACACACAGACACACACAGACACACACACACAGACAGACACACACACACAGACACACACACACACACAGACACACACACACACACTCACACACAGACACACACACTCTCACACAACACACCCTCACACACACACACATTCTGCATCCTGATAAAGTTCCCTTGGCCTTTGAAATTAAAATAGCCCCACATCATTACTATACCCTTCAACATATCTCATGGGTGGCATGGGGTACTTCTAAGATCATCTCTCCATGCAAATCAAACCAGCTACTAGGCTAACTGAAATAAAACCATGCCAATCTCTAGGTATGGTGAAGGGTGTGTGATGTGGGGCTATTTTAATTCCAAAGGCCAAGGGAACTTTATCAGGATGCATAGTATCCTGGATCCATGAAATAACTGGCCTTTAAAATAGAAATCTGCCTCTATAGGAATTTAACACTGGCGCAGAGAGGTCACTACGGTGGACAGCTGTTTAGAAGTCGTTTTCTCCGGAATGCAACAGTTTCTAAGGTGGAATTGCATATCAGCCGTTAGAATGCTCTCTGCCGCCCCCCTCCATTGAGGTTTATTCAGTGGTCAGTTGTTGTAACTACAAGTGAACCTCCTCTGAATCCAAGATGGCCGACAGATAGTCACACCTGTTGACCATTGCTGGAATATCCTGTCAATCCTTATTTTATACCAGGATAGCCCTATAGGTAAAAATATGATGATATGCAGGAATATCTAAGGAACAATATGATTCTTTTAGTTTTGAACATTTCATTTCAATTAAGTATTAAATAAGTATAAGTATAATTATTAATATATTATTAATATAATTATAGTATAAGAATATATACTCTTTTGATCCTGTGAGGGAAATTTGGTCTCTGCATTTATCCCAATCCGTGAATTAGTGAAACACACTCAGCACACAGTGAACAGAAGCACACACTAATCCCGGCGCAGTGAGCTGCCTGCAACAACAGCGGTGCTCGGGGAGCAGTGTGGGGTTAGGTGCCTTGCTCAAGGGCACTTCAGCCATGCCTACTGGTCGGGATTCGAACCGGCAACCCTCCGGTCACAAGTCCGAAGCGCTAACCAGTAGGCCACGGTGGCTTAACCCTTTAGGCGCCAGAGTTTTTTTTTCTCGAAACGTTCGATTTTGACATCTTCATTTCAAAAGGCTATATCTTAAAAGTGATGAGACAAAAGTTTATGTAGTGATTAAATGTACATATCTAATTTGCATATTATGACGTCATATGGTGCCGGCCATCTTGGATTATAAAATTTTCATGAAAAGTTGCATGTTTGAATGATAAAATGCACCACTTCTTTCCCCCCAAAGTATTCCTCACCTTCTGTATGCTATATTGCACAATACTGAATGCTCAGGTAAATAGTAAGTAGTAAACAAACTGTAAATCATTACTAATAAATGGCAGAAACAAACCAAATGCATGCAGCGGTAGGCTGGCCTTTTGCTGTATAGATTTTCCATTTACTACATACAGTAGGCACTCTGATTCCATGTATGGGGCACATATATATTATTCAGATGACACACAAACACAAGTAGACAAGACCTGTTTAGTTCAAAAGCTCATTTGCCACGGCAAGGCACAGATCAGGAGTGAGATGACGAGACAAGACAAGAGACAATATTAGTATTTTTTTTCTTTTTGTTGTTTTTGTTGATGCTTTTTTCTTAGCTGACAAATACACACACATCACAAGGACATGAACACACAAAAAAGAACACATATTGTACTAAATGTCAGGGAAATAGATAGTAAATAAACAGTGTAAATCATTACTAATAAATGGCTGACAAAAAAAAGAATTTATGTAGCAAATATGTACAGCTTTTGCTGTAGAGATAATGACTCCCTATCCATACAGGGCCGGCATTCCCATCATCTTGTGATAGACTATGCATGGCCTAATGGCTTCCCTGCCCCGTGTCACCACCTCTGCTCCTGCTGCGAGCAGCCTATGCGAGCAGCATGGCCAGATCTGCCTCGCACGCGCGCCGAGTGGAGAGAATTTGCGCAGCTCGGACTAGGCCTACTGTCATTCTCATTGCGACTCCCCACACTGCCTCTACGTTCCCCCCTAACTGTCATATGAGCACTTCGACCTCGTCTAACATACCCAGTGGCATTAGACAAAGGCTCCACCACGTTACTGTCGCCGCGATTGCGGAGAGGCACACGGTCAGAAGATAGAGAAGCTAGCGCTACATGTACATTACCTCCAGCCTCGTTCGCCACACCACTAACACCCTGCTAACTTCCCTATAAACACTCCGACCCTGTGAAACATTATTCCCACCACTGACATTGGGCAAAGGATTCAACATTTGTGCTTGGTGTAGGCTAAACTCTCACTTTGTCCAGCTGCACCATTGCAAGGCAGGGACGCTTCTGAAGCCTGGTCACTAAACAAATCACCGTCATTTTCAGAAGGCAGATATTCCCGTTCAGAATCAGGCTCCGCGAATAGAAGACCCAACACTTCATTTCGGGTAAACTTTTTTGATGCCATTAGACGATAATCTAATGCAAATACTTGCTGACGTTGACAATATCGCTCTGATAAAATGGCTCACACGCACACTAGCTCCGGTATTGCACGCACTGATTCAATGCGCTGTAGCTCGAAGGTTTTGTTTAAAGCATGATGTTATTCGGACTTGAGGATGACGTATGTCATGTCTGCCATCTAGTGGAGTGGAGGTCGAACGAAATATGACGCCCTATTTGACAAAATCGGCCGTTTTATTCAGTGCCGCATCTTGTCGAGTAAACTCGACCGTGGCGCCTAGAGGGTTAAATTACGAATAACCATGTGTCCAGTGAAGTGGACGTCATGCATCACTACAGTAGGTCATGTGGTTGAATATGCATTGATTGAAATGGAAGGAGTTTAATTTCTCAGATCCTGATTGGTTGATGAAGAAGAAACAGGCTTGGGGACAAACTTACACTGTCAACAATGGTAGTGGCAGAGGAAAACGAAATCAGCCAAGTCCTACGTGACGAAATAATACTAAACGACTACTGCAAACCGAACACAAATGACAAAGCCTAGAGGGATGACCTACTCTAGTGTAATGCCAAATTACCCCTGATGCCATTTCAGTCAGCTAGTTAGTTAGCATTAAGCAACATTCTGGTTTTGGTAACCTAGCAACAATAAACACTTGACCGCTCTGAAAAGGTTGAGGACGCTGCAAAAAACGCAACGGGTGGACACACACACACAGGGTGGACACACACACATGAGGGAGGACACAGGCCATGAGGGTGGACACACACAAACACACACACAGGGTGGACACACACACATGAGGGTGGACACAAGTCCACGAGTCACTGGCCGCAGCAGGCAAGGTTACAAAGGTTACCAAAACCGCGTGCCAGCCGTAGACTGTATACAATGCTGCTAGCACGTGCTTAATGCTAGCTAACTATAGCAGCGTGAATGATTGCATGTGATTGCTTAATGCTAGCTAACTACAGCAGCGTGAGTGATTGCATGTGATTGCTTAATGCTAGCTAACTATAGCAGCGTGAGTGATTGCATGCGATTGCTTAATGCTAGCTAACTATAGCAGCGTGAGTGAGTGATTGCATGTGATTGCTTAATGCTAGCTAACTATAGCAGCGTGAGTGAGTGATTGCTTGTGATTGCTTAATGCTAGCTAACTGTGTGAGTGTTCCTCCTATGCTAGCTAACTAGAGCAGTATGAGTGAATGATTGCATGTAATTGCTTAATGCTAGCTAACTATAGCAGCATGAGCGAGTGATTGCTTGTGTTTGCTAAATGCTAGCTAACTATAGCAGCACGAGCGAGTGATTGCTTGTGATTGCTAAATGCTAGCTAACTATAGCAGCATGAGTGATTGCATGCGATTGCTTAATGCTAGCTAACTATAGCAGTGTGAGTGAGTGATTGCTTGTGATTGCTTAATGCTAGCTAACTGTGTGAGTGTTCCTCCTATGCTAGCTAACTAGAGCAGTATGAGTGAATGATTGCATGTGATTGCTTAATGCTAGCTAACTATAGCAGCATGAGCGAGTGATTGCTTGTGTTTGCTAAATGCTAGCTAACTATAGCAGCATGAGCGAGTGATTGCTTGTGATTGCTAAATGCTAGCTAACTATAGCAGCATGAGTGAGTGATTGCTTAATGCTAGCAGAGCCCGTTAACGGAGACCCGGATCACTCCCTATTAACTCCATTGTACCTGCAATCTGTTGCAGTTCCGCTAGGGGCGATCACGAATAAGTGCAAAAACAATGGGGGTCTATGGAGCTAGACGGCTAAATTTGTCTCTTTCACCTGGTTGTCGCACACTATGGATTATAGGTCAAAAGTTGAATGAACGAGTACTTACGTCCTTTCGATTTCTTACAGGTTGGGTCGTTGTTGCCCACAACACACTAGCATTCTGCTAATGAATGATGTCATTGACGCATTTGAAAGGCTTCTTAGAACAAATAAGTGACTTACAAAATATAATACTCAGCGGTGTGTATTTTCTCTGTCCCCTCTTTCGCATGCAACATTCAAATTTCTGGGCAAAAAATTATATCCCGAGAAAAGTGGATTTGAGGGGTACAGCTCCATAGGCCTCCATTAATTCTGCACTTATTCGTGAGCGCCCTCATGTGGAACCAGAAAAGGAACTGCAACCAGTTCAGAAACCGGAAGTTTCCCGAGAGTGGCGGTTCTCCCCTTATTAGACATTCTCTGATGCTAGCTAACTATAGCAGTATGAGTGAGTGATTGCTTGGGATTGCTTAATGCTAGCTAACTATATCAGTGTGAGTGTTTCTCCTTAGCGGCCTCCTATGCTAGCTAACTATATCAGTGTGAGTGTTCCTCCTTAGCGGCCTCCTATGCTAGCTAACTATATCAGTGTGAGTGTTCCTCCTTAGCGGCCTCCTATGCTAGCTAACTATAACAGTGTGAGTGTTCCTCCTTAGCGGCCTCCTATGCTAGCTAACTATATCAGTGTGAGTGTTCCTCCTTAGCGGCCTCCTATGCTAGCTAACTATAACAGTGTGAGTGTTCCTCCTTAGCGGCCTCCTATGCTAGCTAACTATATCAGTGTGAGTGTTCCTCCTTAGCGGCCTCCTATGCTAGCTAACTATAACAGTGTGAGTGTTTCTCCTTAGCGGCCTCCTATGCTAGCTAACTATATCAGTGTGAGTGTTCCTCCTTAGCGGCCTCCTATGCTAGCTAACTATAACAGTGTGAGTGTTCCTCCTTAGCGGCCTCCTATGCTAGCTAACTATATCAGTGTGAGTGTTCCTCCTTAGCGGCCTCCTATGCTAGCTAACTATAACAGTGTGAGTGTTCCTCCTTAGCGGCCTCCTATGCTAGCTAACTATAGCAGTGTGAGTGTTCCTCCTATGCTAGCTAACTATATCAGTGTGAGTGTTCCTCCTATGCTAGCTAACTATAACAGTGTGAGTGTTCCTCCTTAGCGGCCTCCTATGCTAGCTAACTATATCAGTGTGAGTGTTCCTCCTATGCTAGCTAACTATAACAGTGTGAGTGTTCCTCCTTAGCGGCCTCCTATGCTAGCTAACTATAGCAGTGTGAGTGTTCCTCCTTAGCGGCCTCCTATGCTAGCTAACTATATCAGTGTGAGTGTTCCTCCTTAGCGGCCTCCTATGCTAGCTAACTATATCAGTGTGAGTGTTCCTCCTTAGCGGCCTCCTATGCTAGCTAACTATATCAGTGTGAGTGTTCCTCCTAAGCGGCCTCCTATGCTAGCTAACTATAACAGTGTGAGTGTTCCTCCTTAGCGGCCTCCTATGCTAGCTAACTATATCAGTGTGAGTGTTCCTCCTTAGCGGCCTCCTATGCTAGCTAACTATATCAGTGTGAGTGTTCCTCCTAAGCGGCCTCCTATGCTAGCTAACTATAACAGTGTGAGTGTTCCTCCTTAGCGGCCTCCTATGCTAGCTAACTATAACAGTGTGAGTGTTCCTCCTATGCTAGCTAACTATAACAGTGTGAGTGTTCCTCCTTAGCGGCCTCCTATGCTAGCTAACTATAACAGTGTGAGTGTTCCTCCTAAGCGGCACCTCATAGCGCTCTGTGCTCCACCGCCACTTTGCACAATTATCACACACACATACAGACACACACACATACACACACACACATACACAATTATCAGGTCCCGTTTGGACAATGATTCAATAACCAACGATTCAACGGGTCTCCTGTGTGTGGGTGTGTGTGTGTGACAATGTCAAGGGCCAGGGTGTGTCTCCATGGCAGCCGTGACATCAGAGCACTCCATGGCAACAATGTAAGACGTTAATCAAATGAAAGCTGACATTATTGACAGCAGCATTATATAGCAGGGAAATCTTTCAAGCACACACACACACACACGCACACATCCATTCACTTACACACACATACTCACACACTCATACACACACACATTCACTCTCACACACACACACACACATACAAATATATACACACATTCACACACACACACACACTCAGAACTCTGTCCACACACACACACACACTCAGAACTCTGTCTACACACACACACACACACTCAGAACTCTGTCCACACACACACACACTCAGAACTTTGTCCACACACACATACACACACACAGAACTCTGTCCACACACACATACACACACACACACAGAACTTTGTCCACACACACACTCAGAACTCTGTCCACACACATACACACACACACTCAGAACTCTGTCCACACACACACACACTCAGAACTCTGTCCACAGGTTGAATGATGACGAGGGCAGTGGACTCTGTGATGAGGCCCGAGGGTGATAAAGAGGAAAGGGCATTTGGTGTTAGTGTGTGTCTGTGTTAGTGTGTGTGTGTGTGTGTGCGTGTTTTAGTGTGTGTGTCTGTGTTAGTGTGTGTTAGTGTGCGTGTTTTAGTGTCTGTGTTAGTGTGTGTGTGTTAGTGTGTGTATACATGTTTGTGTGTGTGTGTTAGTGTATACATGTTTGTGTGTGTGTGTGTGTTAGTGTATACATGTTTGTGTGTGTTAGTGTGTGTGTATACATGTTTGTGTGTGTGTGTGTGTTTAAAAGTAGAGGATGTCTGAGATAAGAGTCTTTGTGCTGCCCACTCTATGTGTGTGTGTGTGTGCTCAAATGTGTGTGTGTGTACATGTTTGTGTGTGTGTGTGTGTGCGCGCGTATGTGTGTGTGTCTGGGTGTGTTTAAAAGTAGAGGATGTCTGAGATAAGAGTCTTTGTGCTGCCCACTCTATGTGTGTGTGTGTGTGTGTGTGTGTGCTCATATGTGTGTGTGTGTGTGTGTTTAAAAGTAGAGGATGTCTGAGATAAGAGTCTTTGTGCTGCCCACTCTATGTGTGTGTGTGTGTGTATGTGCTCGTGTGTGTGGGTGTAAGTGTGTGTGTGTGTGTGCGCGTATGTGTGTGTGGGTGTTTAAAAGTAGAGGATGTCTGAGATAAGAGTCTTTGTGCTGCCCACTCTATGTGTGTGTGTGTGGGTGTAAGTGTGTGTGTGTGTGTGTACGTGTGTGTGTGCTCGTGTGTGTGTGGGTGTAAGTGTGTGTGTGTGTGAGCGTATGTGTGTGCTCATATGTGCGTGTGTGTACGTGTGTGTGTGTGTGCGCGTATGTGTATGTGCGCGCTCATGTGTGTGTGTGTGTACATGTGTGTGTGTGCGCGTATGTGTGTGTGTGTGGGTGTAAGTGTGTGTGGGTGTAAGTGTGTGTGTGTGTGTACACGCAATTGACTTTGTATACTCGCGCTTTTGTCTTTCCTATTTTGCAGTCAGCGCATATTGGAATTTTTCAGCGAAAAGAGGGGGCGTGTTCCGGCGCAAACGGTCCCTGTTGATATTTTGCAGTTTCAGAAAACAATTCCGCCACAGATCTAAAGTCAGTGGCGCAAATTCAGATGCTATTTTTTCTTTTTATTTTTTTTTTCCCAAGTATTTTTATTGCTTTTAAAGGAGTTTAACAGTCGTTGAAAAACATTATGTCACAAGTCCCCTTAATAAAATCCCTCCCACCCATAGAACCAATCATGCCAACATTTTCAACACTGAGTATAGCAAGATAATAACAAAGAAAAAGAAACTATAATCATTAAAACAATTATAACATTAATTCAATTAATAATAAATTAAATAACATAAACAATATAAATTATACAAAAATAAAAACAAAATTATAAAGATAATACCGTTGTACAATAAAACAAAACAAATTGAATAAATAAATTGAATAAACAATCAGGAATTACAGCAGTAAGACCTTGCTTTTCCATAGGTGCTGTGTATTATTCAGGAGGAAGCGTTTTTAGCCTATCAAAATAGGTCAACAGAGGGTCCCAGGTTTTATGAAATTTCTTGTTAGAGTGTCCCTTAAGAAAGTACTTTATCTTTTCCAGCTTTAAAAACATCATAAGGTCTGACAGCCACACAGAAACTTTTGGAGGAGTAACTGATTTCCATTCTAATAATATCCTTCTGCGTGCTATAAGAGTTGCAAAGGCTATAACACTCTCTTTTCTACTAGGTATTATCACATCTGCTCCCTCTACCCCAAATATAGCAGATGCAGGGTTGGGTTGTAGGTGCAAACCAAACGCTTCATTTAAAATGTCAAATATTGACGTCCAGTAGTCAGTCAGTTTGGGACAGGCCCAGAACATGTGGGCTAGATCCCCCTTGGTTATCTTGCAACGATCACAAGTATCATCCAAGGTACTGTACATTTGGGCTAGTTTCACCTTACTAAAATGCATCCGATGAAACACTTTAAACTGAATTAGATTGAGACGTGCACAAGGAGAGGTTCCATTAATCCAACTCTGCGCTCTATTCCAGACGATGTCTGATATGTCAATACCAAGTTCTGCTTGCCATGTGGTTTTGATATTGTTTGTCGTTGGATTTTCAGATGACATAATGACTTTATAAATGTTGGAAATGTGACTACCCCAAGTTACAGGCCCTTCAAGTATGTCCTCCATCACTGACCTTTCAGGAATTTGAGGGAATGATGGAACCAAAGTTTGAACAAAATGGCGAATTTGAAGGTATCGAAAGAAATTAGATTTAGAAATAGAGAACCTATCCGAAAAGTCTGCAAAATTAGGGAAAACTTTATCTATGAATAAATCCTTACAAGTAGTTAGACCATTGTGTCTCCACTGTCTGAAAGAGTTATCTAATTCTGCAGGGGGAAACAGATGATTTTCACTGATTGGACTGTATATGGACATTTCAGTCAGCTTAAATGTCTGCCTGAATTGTATCCATATTCTCAAAGTAGAAACCACCACTGGACTACAGGAGAAACGGGTTGGAAAGAGAGGTAGTTTTGAGGTGATTAGGGCAAGAAGCGATGACTGTTTGCAGCTTTTCCCTTCCGCAGCACACCAACCCGTTTTAGGGGCTTGAAACCAGTAAATGATTTTTTGAAGGTTTGCTGCCCAATAATAGCGCATTAGGTTGGGAAGAGCAAGACCACCCTCAGCTCTTGGCCTTTCCAGAAATGCCCTACGTAGTCTAGGGATCTTTCCCTCCCAAAGAAAATGTGACAGTCTCTCATTTATTGAACGAAAAAATGACTTGGGGAGAAAAATAGGCAAGTTTTGAAATAGGTATAGGAATCTAGGCAGTATGTTCATTTTAATACAATTAACTCTTCCTGCTAAGCTTAAACATAAAGAATTCCAACGTTGAAGGTCCAGTTTCAATTTCTCAAAAATAGGGGAGAAGTTTGCGTTAAATAAGTCAGAAAAAGAGGGGGTCACATTAATGCCTAGATACTTAAATCCTGTTTTTGAAATACAAAATGGCAAGTCTGCCTCAAGGATTGATGATGCCTTCTTATTTATGGGGAAATAAATGCTTTTTGAGTAATTGATTTTGTATCCAGAAAAACCACTGAAATCGTTTAGAATATTAAGAATCACAGGTGTACATACCAGAGGGTCTGCTACATAAATTAAAAGATCATCAGCATACAAAGAAACTTTGAATTCCATCCCCATTCTATATATCCCATGTATTGAAGTTGTAGATCTGAGTTTTATTGCCAATGGTTCTATTGCGATGATGAACAGCAATGGACTGAGAGGGCAGCCTTGGCGTGTTCCTCTACCTAAAGGGAAGTATTCTGATCGCAGTGAATTTGTGATTACAGCAGCTTTTGGAGAGGAGTATAATAATTGAACCCAAGAAATGAACTTTGGACCAAAGCCAAATTTCTGTAAAACTGAGAACAGATACCCCCATTCCACCCTATCAAAGGCCTTCTCCGCATCCAGGGACAACACCACCTCTGGTGTGTCCCTGGACGCAGGTGAATGTACTATATTTAAGAGTTTACGTATGTTCACAAAAGAGTGGCGGCCTCTGACAAAGCCTGTTTGGTCTTCTGATATTATATCACAAATTATAGTATTAATTCTGGAAGCCAAGACTTTTGAAAGTATCTTGACATCTGTGTTGAGCAGAGATATTGGTCGATAAGAGCCACATTCAGTAGCATCTTTACCAGGTTTCAACAAGACCGTAATTAGGGCTTCAGTGAGGCTTTGTGGCAAGCATGATTGTTCAAGAGAGTGATTAAACATGTTTAACAATAAAGGAATAAGTTTAGAGGCAAATTTTTTGTAGAACTCCACCGGATAGCCATCAGGCCCCGGTGTTTTCCCACTCTGCATATCAGTTATTGCGCTTTTAATTTCTTTCGCTTCTAGTGGTTTTTCCAAATTTTCCATATCATCTTGAGGGACTGATGGAATATCAATATTTGCTAAGAATTCTGCCATATGAGAGGTGTCTTGGGGATACTCTGAAGAATATAGGTTAAAATAGTAATCTCTAAATGTCTTGTTAATTTCTTGAGGGTTTATAGTCAGTTCTTGTTGATTTTTTCTGATAGTTGAAATATGTTTGGATGCAGTTCTACTCTTTAATTGGTGAGCCAAAAGCCGACCTGCCTTCTCCCCATTTTCGTAGAAAAAGGCACGTGATCGCAATAAATGTTGTTCTGTTTTTTCTGTAGACAGCAATTCATATTGCGATTTCAAGTTCAATTTTTCTTTGTATAATTCAGGAGTAGGTGTTAGAGAGTATTGCTGGTCAGTCTTCTGAATACTGTTTAATAATGTGTCTTTTGTTTGTTTTCGCTGTTTACTTCTTGAGGCCATAAATGATATTATGTGTCCTCTTAGAACAGCCTTCAATGTCTCCCAGAGTGTAGATGGGGATGTTGAGTCTGACTGGTTAGTTAAAAGAAAGTCATCAATTGTTTTGGATATGTATTCACAGAGGTTATCATCTGAAAGTAACGCTGCATTTAGTTTCCAAGTTGGTTTGGTAGAATAATTGAGGGCAAAGTTTACTTCAAGAATGAGAGGTGCATGATCAGACTCAACTATGGCAGAGTATTGTACAGTGTTTACAGCAGAAAGAAGGTTTTTATCAATGAAAAAATAATCTATTCTAGAGTAAGTTTGATGAACATGTGAAAAGCAAGAGAATTCCTTTTTTCCAGGATTAAAGAATCTCCACGGGTCAGTGCACCCAATGTGGTTCATAATATTGGATAAGTCCATAGACATCTTTG
Organism: Alosa sapidissima; assembly: GCF_018492685.1. Lineage (NCBI taxonomy): Eukaryota > Metazoa > Chordata > Actinopteri > Clupeiformes > Clupeidae > Alosa > Alosa sapidissima. Next base: position 32,539,534 of record NC_055974.1, read on the forward strand.
ACACAGGAGTTGTTTTGGGGTTGGAGCAGTCCAAAGTACTATCTATTACACAGTTCATATCTCCTCCAAATATTAAAGAATGTGTATTTAAATTAGGAAGTGAGGTCAAAATATTTTTGAAAAAATCAGGGTTGTCCCAATTTGGTGCATACACACTCACCAATACCACAGGCATATGAAAAAGGTGACCTGCTACTATAATATAGCGCCCTTGGGAGTCTGAAATTATTTTTGAAGCAGTAAATAACACTCTCTTATGTATCACTATGGCTGCTCCTCTTACCCGGCTGTTGAAATCTGAGTGATAAACTTGTCCTACCCATGTTTTTCTAAGCAAATGGTGATCCTGTGAACGAAGGTGAGTTTCCTGCAAAAATGCTACATCAGCATTCAGTCTTTTCAAGTGGGTAAATACTCTAGCTCTTTTCACCGGCCCATTCATACCTCTGACGTTCCAACTAATGAATCTTACAGACCCTCCTGACATATTCCTACTTTCCATTATGTTCCAGTGACTATATAGGCTGTATCATGTGTGAGAGAACGCAACGTAATCAGCAAAGTCTGCCACATAACCATATATATTGAGATATCAGCTGTAGTTCCTGAGAAAGCATTTAGTAAAATAGAAAAAAACAGTACTAATACTAGTAATGATAATAAAGTAAAATAAAAACTAAACATTCTTGGCATACCCCCATTACCCCTATTTAAGAACCAGAAACAACAAAAACTAGGTTCATCCACAGAACAAAGATGAACCGCAGTCCCCCTACACTTAAATTCCCAGTAAAGCATTCACACTTTTTGGCCCATACGGCCCCCCATATGCAAAATAAGAACACGCATGTACTGTAGGCATCTCCCCACCTGCTGAAGTTAACAAGTTTCTCTTAATTGAGTTACATCATAATTCCGATTACTCTTTCACTGGCCTGGTTAAGTTTAATAGTCCACTACTCCGTCTTTGTTATTAATAATAAATGGGAAAAATTCAGCTTAACCCTCCTCCATCTGCTGGCTACCTTGTCCATGTCCCTCCAAAGGCGGTTGGTTCGTTGCAATCTGGCTGTCATAAAACTGTTGAGCCTCTTGGGGGGTAGAGAAGTTGAATGTTTTGTCGCCAAAATTCACTCGGAGTTGCGCTGGGTAGCGCAGCCTGAACCACACCTTCTTCTGATATAGCAGCCGTTTAACATCCTTGAACTCCGCCCGTCTCTTTGCGAGTGCTCTGGTCAAGTCAGGGTAAATCCGTAGGCTGATTCCTCTGAACTGCACGTCATGTGCTCTTGCAAAATTCAAAGCCTTTTCTTTTTCCTGAAATTTGTGAAAGCACACGATGAAAGGGCGAGGTGGGCCTTTCTCAGAGGGCTTATCGCCAAGTGAGCGGTGGGCCCGCTCCAGTTCTGGCGGTTTATCAAAGACGCCTGGCATGGCTTCCATTAGCATCTCGGATACAAAGTTCACCAGTGACTGTCCCTTCTCGCTGTCCTCTGGGACGTTTAATATCCGCAGATTGGCCCTTCGTGATCGATTTTCAAGGTCCTCTAGTCGGTCGAGGAGCATCGCGTTTTGTTCCTCAAGATGTTGTATCTTTTTCTCTGCTACAGTCAGAGCTTCGAAG
>NC_055974.1:32546157-32591157 GCF_018492685.1 Alosa sapidissima
ACACTAACACCTTCCATATGTGTTGAGTAGATGAACACCTTCCATATGTGTTGAGTAGATGAACACCTTCCATATGTGTTGAGTAGATGGACACTAACACCTTCCATATGTGTTGAGTAGATGAACACCTTCCATATGTGTTGAGTAGATGGACACTAACACCTTCCATATGTGTTGAGTAGATGAACACCTTCCATATGTGTTGAGTAGATGAACACCTTCCATATGTGTTAAGTAGATGAGCAGTAACACCTTCCATATGTGTTAAGTAGATGGACACTAACACCTTCCGTATGTGTTGAGTAGATGAGCAGTAACACCTTCCATATGTGTTAAGTAGATGGACACTAACACATTCCATATGTGTTGAGTAGATGAACACCTTCCATATGTGTTGAGTAGATGAACACCTTCCATATGTGTTGAGTAGATGAGCAGTGACACCTTCCATATGTGTTAAGTAGATGGACACTAACACCTTCCATATGTGTTGAGTAGATGAACACCTTCCATATGTGTTAAGTAGATGAACAGTAAGACCTTCCATATGTGTTGAGTAGATGAACACCTTCCATATGTGTTGAGTAGATGAGCAGTGACACCTTCCATATGTGTTAAGTAGATGGACACTAACACCTTCCATATGTGTTGAGTAGATGGACACTAACACCTTCCATATGTGTTGAGTAGATGAACACCTTCCATATGTGTTGAGTAGATGAGCAGTAACACCTTCCATATGTGTTGAGTAGATGAACACCTTCCATATGTGTTGAGTAGATGAGCAGTGACACCTTCCATATGTGTTGAGTAGATGAGCAGTGACACCTTCCATATATGTTAAGTAGATGGACACTAACACCTTCCATATGTGTTGAGTAGATGAACACCTTCCATATGTGTTAAGTAGATGAACAGTAACACCTTCCATATGTGTTGAGTAGATGAACACCTTCCATATGTGTTGAGTAGATGAGCAGTGACACCTTCCATATGTGTTAAGTAGATGGACACTAACACCTTCCATATGTGTTGAGTAGATGGACACTAACACCTTCCATATGTGTTGAGTAGATGAACACCTTCCATATGTGTTAAGTAGATGGACACTAACACCTTCCATATGTGTTGAGTAGATGAACACCTTCCATATGTGTTGAGTAGATGAACACCTTCCATATGTGTTAAGTAGATGAGCAGTAACACCTTCCATATGTGTTGAGTAGATGAACACCTTCCATATGTGTTGAGTAGATGAACACCTTCCATATGTGTTGAGTAGATGAACACGTGTTGAGTAGATGAACACCTTCCATATGTGTTAAGTAGATGAGCAGTAACACCTTCCATATGTGTTGAGTAGATGAACACCTTCCATATGTGTTGAGTAGATGAACACGTGTTGAGTAGATGAACACCTTCCATATGTGTTAAGTAGATGAACAGTAACACCAACAATTCCTATTGCAACATTCTATTTGTGCATATGTAAAGCCCAGTAAAGGTCTGAATGGGGAGAAACTCCCCAAAACACTCCAGCTTTGCAACTTAAATAAAGGTGTCAGTCTAAAACAATTTGGGTAAGCATGACAAACAGTCTGTCTCTCCAAACAAAAAGGACATTCATGACTTACATTTGGGTTTAAAACCGAAATAAAAGAATCAACATCCAAAATACCTCAACAGTCTCCATTGCAAATCCCCAGCTCTTTTTGTTGATGGTGGTCTGTACAGAGATCCCCACTTTGGTTGAACAGTCCTCACTAAACCAAAGGTAGAATGCCCACGCAATGACGATAGAGAAGCGACGGCAAAGGCTCTCTCACGACTGTCAATCCAATTCCTTTTACCCTCTCTACGATGCTCGATGTCTTCTTTAGGTTAGCAAACAAATCGATCAAGTGGGTGTAAATACCACTCACTCACTTTCATGATTTCGCTCATCGCTGATCAATGCTATGGAACACCACCTATTTCTGCCCTTGTGCTAGAGAATGTTCTGACATGTAACGCTTATCAGTTCAATTTGGTCAAAGTGATGGACAAGGATATGAAAAAGAAAGTCAAGGACATTGCCCTGTTAACTGCAGACGTCCCAAGTCTCCCGGAAGTTCCGGGAGTCTCCCGCATATTGATAGCGGCTCCCTGACGCCCGCAAATTAGATCAAATCTCCCGCAATCTAGATCAAGAGCTCACATGCCAGACCGAGACTTGAAATCGCGTGTGCATCTGAGTGTAGCGCGCACATGACAGGGGGGAGAGAGAGGGGTGGTGCGTGTGTGCCTGAGCGCATCCAAGACAAAGAGCATCCTGATTGGCCTGTTTCGCTAAATAAGCCAATCAGTTTTCAGTGTATAGGTGGGCTTTTTATCTCTTTTCTCCCGAACTTAATCAGTTCAGTGTATCTAGGAACAGGAGCGTCATGGCAGAGTCAATGCCCCCAAAAAAGAAAAATGTAAGACCCATTTCAAAGTGTACCCTTGTCTCATAATCATAAGAGTAAAAAATAATGACAGGCCTAGTCTTGCACGCTGCACTGTTTGTAACAGTGACTTTAGCATTGCCCATGGCGGGTTAAATGATAGCAAAAAACATGTTGAAGTGAGTTTAACTAGTGTCAATTCATGTACATGAAAAGTGAGTTTAACTAATGTCAATTCATGTACATGAAAAGACCAAACTACCAAAATCTACATTGGTGTACTGACTAGACATTACATTATTAATTTATTTATTTATTAATTAATTATTATTATTATTATTCTTATTATTATTATGGGGGGGGGGGGGGGGGGGGGGCTTCGTGATACCTCCCTGAAATGACTTTGCAGGTTGGGATGTCTGTAACTGCCAGTGAAACAAAACTGGCAGAGGGCCTCATTAATATTCTCAAACCTCTGAAGAATGTAACCACCCTCATGAGCACAGAAACACCCCCCTCAGTTTCAATGATTATCCCACTGCAGAAGATGCAGAAGATGATTCTGAAATCCATGGCATCAAGTGCAGAGGACAGTACCACCAAAGAAGCTATAAAGCCTTTGTCCGACATCATTCATGAAGAGGTATACAAAGCCACAGGCTGCATCTCTGTGGATGAGCATTAAATTCACTAGCTTGAATTTTCCCTTGGGGATCAATAAAGTATCTATCTATCTATCTATCTATCTATCCCGGGGCCCGTAACAGATTGAGGCATAGAGCTCATAGGCCTCCACTGCCTAGCATTCTCCTAGCCAATGTCCAGTCTCTTGTGAACAAGATGGATGAACTAAGAGCGAGGATACAGTTTCATAGAGACATCAGGGACTGTAACATTCTATGCTTTACTGAGACATGGCTAACTGAACTTGTACCGGACTGTGCCATCACTCCGGTGGAGCTTTTCTCTGCTGCTCGCTCTGACAGGACTGAGGAATCTGGAAAATCGAAAGGTGGCGGTGTTTGCATCATGACGAACAGCAAGTGGTGTTATCCTAGAAATGTCACCGTTCTCTCAAAGTCCTGCTCGCCTCATCTAGAACATCTAGCGATCGTCTGTCGACCCTTCTACCTGCCCCGTGAGTTTACTTCGGTAATATTCAACGCTGTCTACATTCCTCCACAAGCCAACACAGATGCTGCTGTTTCAGAATTGCAAGAAGTGTTAAATAGACAACAACACACGCACCCTGAAGCTGCACTTATTGTGGCCGGTGATTTCAATCAAGTACATCTGAACCGGTCCATGCCTGAATTTATTCAACACATTCACTTCCCTACACGTGGTGACAACACACTGGATCACTGCTACACACAGTTCAAGAACAGTTACAAAGCAAAGTCTCTACCAGCTTTCGGAAAATGAGATCATGCCGCTGTTTTCCTACTGCCTATGTACAAACAGAGAAGTCGGACGGACCCCACAGTGACGAAGGAGGTCAAGCGCTGGACTAACCAATCGGAAGCCAGGCTACAGGACGCCCTTAGCAACGTTGACTGGGAGATGTTCAAGACGAACTCTGCGGACATCAATGAGTTTACGGAAGTATCATTGAGTTACATCAATATGCTAACTGATTCTATCATCCCAACTGTAAAGATCCGAAGCTTCCCTAACCAGAAGCCATAGGTGGATAGAGAAGTTAGAACGGCATTAAAGACACGCGCCATGACTTATAATGCTGGGCTTATTTCAGGGGATATGACGGATTACAAAGCAGCATCTTATAGTTTACGTAGAGCTATTAAAGATGCTAAGCGGCGCTATAGAGACAAAGTTGAAGCTGATTTCTTGGAGGGTGATCCAGCACGAGTGTGGAAAGGACTCCGAACCATCACTGGCTTTGAAAGAAAGTCCCCTCCTATGATGAATGTGAGTAAAGCCCTCCCTGATGAACTTAATGCTTTTTATGCTCGCTTTGACATGAAAAACACAGACTATCTTGCACTAGCTGCAACATGTGAAGCAAATGAGGATGCACCTTTCTGTGTCTCTGAGGTCGATGTGAGCAATGCCTTTAGGAGGGTTAATTGTAGAAAAGCTGCTGGACCGGATGGAATTTCTAACAGGGTTTTGAAATCCTGCGCTGCTCAGTTAGCTCCTGTGTTCACTTATATCTTTAACACATCATTGGCTCAAGAGACAGTTCCTACTTGCCTCAAGCAGTCTGTTATTGTTCCAGTACCGAAAAACAAAAGTCCATCATGTCTGAATGACTACCGCCCAGTAGCCCTGACGTCTACAAGTGATGAAGTGTTTTGAGAAGCTTGTGAAAAACATTATCTGCTCATCCCTCCCTGCCTCCTTCGACCCCCTCCAATTTGCTTACAGAGCCAACAGGTGGATGCCATCTAAACAGAGGATGCCATCTCAAACCTCATGCACACCACCTTAACTCACCTGGAGGAGGGGAATGGGAATTATGTGATGATGCTGTTCATTGACTTTAGTTCAGCATTCAACACGATAGTACCTCTCACCTTGGTCACAAAGATGAAGGCCTTAGGACTAAACACCACCCTGTGTCACTGGATATTTGACTTCCTCACCAACCGTTCACAAGTGGTTAGAGTGGGGGGTCTGACATCTGACTCATTAACCATCAGCACTGGTGCTCCCCAAGGCTGTGTTTTGAGTCCACTGCTGTACAACATCTACACACATGACTGCAAAGCCAACAGTAGTCATACCTCCATCATCAAGTTTGCAGATGACACAGTGATCTTGGGCCTGATTAGTAACAACAATGAATAGCTCTACTTGGATCAGGTTGATGAGGTGGCACAGTGGTGTCAATCTAACAGCTTGACACTGAAGAGTGTTGTTTTTAAACAGTGCAGTGTGTTTTTAAACAGAGGAGTGTTGTTTTTATACAGTGCAGTGTGTTTTTAAACAGAGGAGTATTGTTTTTGAACAGTGCAGTGTGTTTTTAAACAGAGGAGTGTTGTTTTTGAACAGTGCAGTGTGTTTTTAAACAGAGGAGTGTTGTTTTTGAACAGTGCAGTGTGTTTTTAAACAGAGGAGTGTTGCTATTCAACACGATAGTACCTCTCACCTTGGTCAAACCGCTGTTGTGAAACCTTTACTTAAAAAGTCAAATCTTGACCATACCAATCTGAGCAACTACAGGCCTATATCAAATCTATCGTTTTTGAGCAAAGTACTTGAAAAAGTTGTTTGTAATCAGTTAAATACCTTCCTCAACGAAAACAGTATCCTTGAAAAATTCCAATCAGGTTTTAGATCAAATCACAGCACAGGAACGGCTCTAGTAAAAATAGTCAATGATCTCAGACTAGCTACTGACTCAAACAAAGTCTCAATCCTTATTCTTCTGGATTTGAGTGCGGAATTTGACACCATTGATCATAGCATCCTAATTCACCGCCTTGCGAAGTGGGTGGGTCTCTCTGATAATGCTCTAAACTGGTTTCAAACCTACATTACTGGCAGAGATTTTTATATCAGTCTAGGAGATCATGTATCTGAAAAACATGACTTGCCTTTTGGTGTGGCCCAGGGGAGCTGCCTTGGTCCCCTGCTATTTTCTCTATATATGCTTTCATTGGGAAGCGTCATAAGTCAGCATAATGTAAACTTCCACAGCTACGCAGATGATACCCAATTGTATATTTCTGTGGAGCCAACTAACCCAGATGGCCTTTGCTCCCTCACTGCATGCCTAACTTCCATTAATCAGTGGATGAGCAAAAACTTTTTGAAACTAAATGATGACAAAACAGAGGTACTTCTGGTTGGACCAAAACTAAAGCGAGATATTATTCTTAGTAATCTGGGGAACTTGGCACACCAGGTCAAACCAAAAGTAACAAGCCTCGGTGTCATCTTAGATACAGAGTTAAAGGAGAATTCCGGTGTGAAATTGACCTAAAGTGTATTGAAACATGATACCGAGTGTGAACGTATGTCTCATAGCCCATCTCGGCTTGTCCCCTGCACTCCAAAATCTGGCGCTAGTTAGCCGATGCTACCAACAGCTTTTTCAATAGTGGTGCTTCGGCATCGGGCTAGCCATGCAAATAAATCACTGTTTTACACCCATTTACGAGGCTCAATGTATCTCCACACTTCATTGGTAGACTTCCGAGGGCCCTGACATTTAAAACGAGACATTGAGAACTTTGAAAAAGCACTGGTAGTTTACTTACAAGACGATTTATACAGACAGTATCTTCACGAAGTTTAGCGTTTGCAGCCATCTTGAATTTAGTCACGATAAGTCGAGCAACGAGTAAGAATGAACAGGTATGATAAGGGATCAGATTCCAAAATTAATTCAGTGGAAATGCATGGATTCCAGTTTCTTCCAGTAGCAGCAACTGGAATCCATGCATTTCCCCTAAATTATTTTTGGAATCTGATAATCATCTAAGCACTTCTCCACCCTGGTTAGTGTGCAAGTGCATGCATGTTAAGTTAGCTCTCAAGCTTCCCATTATTTCAGGATTGGTACAGCCACCACCGCGGCTGGTGGTCTGATCAATCTGCTAAGCACTTCTCCACCCTGGTTAGGTTTGGTATCTTGCCAAACAAGTTTGCTGTTTTGAATGTCAACTCATAGATTGGCATTTGCATCATCATTAGATCTCCTTCTGCCAGAGACGACAGGCGCCCCTGGCTGTCTTAATTCAAGTCGTTCCTCTATCGCATCCCCTTTAGATCCCCCCTTTGCTACAGACGACGGACGCTCCGTCACTTGCTTCTGGTTTCAAATGCAGCTCAAGCTGTTCTAACGCAAGTCGGAATCCCAGCAGACCGTTACTCAACTCATTCTTTTAGAATTGGTGCAGCCACCACTGCGGCAAATAACGGTCTGTCCGATCAAGCCCTCAAAACTCTCGGCCGGTGGTCCTCCGACGCCTATCACTCATATATCAGATCAAATCTCTGATCTGAGGAAAGCGCACCTCGCGCACTCCCTTTGAATTTGCTCAGCGTGGTTCTTGCCATAGGGTCCTTCATCTTCAAATGCAATTTTTGGGGTGTATGGCGGAATCCTGCCCGACTCCTGCCTGCGCAGTCGACTCCGGCACGATTCCGCGAAGCCCTTCAGGACCATGGCCAGAGACCCTGCCAAACATGCTTTTCTATTATGCTTTTATGTATTGTGCTTTTATGTCTTATGTGAACTAGTGAAATTATTTTTGTTATGTCTTGACTTGTGTTATTTACATTTTATCATAATTACCTAATTTCTTGTTATTTTGATTTGTTGTTGTATATTTCTTTAATTTCGTTGTGTCTAAGTCTTGCACATATGTGGTGATTGGGTAATTGGGTAGATTGGTTGCACTTTAATTGATTTGTCATCCTTTTGTATACGTCACAGGAGCAACCCATCAGGGGAGATTGGAAATGTTTGGTAGATGTTGGGTTGCAGGTCGGTGGTGTAATATAATTTTTTGACCACTTTTTGGTTGGCTTAGAAGACTTGGAACATTTGAACGTTATGTGCATTTGGAATTTGGAAATAAATGGATTGCTCAAAATGCTGTTGTGAAAAGTGCGAGCATAAACCACCATCAAAACCCTTGAGCCCACGGCCTTGAATGTAGAACTTTTGGAGCAAGAAAAGGCCGCCACATTAAGTCAAAAAATTATACGGACTGCATGAAAATACCCTTGGATTTTGGATTACCCTGGGACTTTGGATTACCTTTGGATTACTGAACTGTTTTTCGATTGGATTTGGATACATCACGCAAAGCTTGTGAGTACACGCAGTGAATTGTTTGTCAATGACCTGAAGTGTCGGGAAGACGCCAAAGCATGGACTTTGAGTTTTTAATTTAAGAAGTTTGACGCAGATAAAGCGATACTTTTCAGTTGGACATTAAGTTTAATTGACTTTTGAATATTGAATTTAGTTTGAGTTGAAAATGTCTGACCACGAAGATAAAGAAGTCGATAAAGAAAGAGAGCTATTTAAGTTAATTAATAGACGCAGAGGAAAACTCGGTTTTCTGACTCGGAAAAAGAATGAAATTGAAACGTTTATTGACGCTAGTGAACCAAAAGAACTGGTCCGTGAACATATGGCAATTTATAATGATTATTTGTCACAGTTCATGGAGCTACAAGTCTCAGTTCAGGGTTTGTTAAACGACGATGAGAAAGAAGCGGATCACAATGACTGGTATGAGCCCAAGTTGATGCGAATGAAAGAGTTTATTGAGCAGATGGAGCCCTGGATGAATGATGACGAGGAGGATGAATTGAATGGTTCTGTACAGCCACATGATAGCGTTTCCCAAGTAGGCCGAAATTCCCCTGACGAACGCACCGATAATGCAGCCGGAGAGGCCTCCGCTAACACATGCAGCAGGGCGCCTAGCAAGGCATCTGTTGCCTCAAGTAGAAGGAGTACAACTTCCAGAGCCTCCGCGGCGCACATACAGGCCGAGGTGGAACGCGCTGTTTTGGTCACCAAGGCGCAGGCACTGCAAGAAAAACATGCGCTCGAATTTGAAGAACTGCAGTTGAGGGCACGGAAAGAAGCGCTGGAGTTGAAAACTGATTTGGCTGTTGCAGATGCAAAAGCTTATACAGCAATGCAGGACAGGTCTGTGATTACGTCAGGTAGCTTGGTGACGGCCACCACCGAATTCATGCCTCCTGCAACTGTTCAAAAACCTGTGAAATCAACGGAAAGAAAGAAAGTGTCTCCTGTTAGTTTTAAAGCATCTGCTTTGTCATTGTCCGCAGACAATATGCCCAAGCCATCACCAAACGTTAAGACAGAACGGAAAAGTTTTTCAGTACATCCTCACAAAGATCATGTTGATTTTGGCAACAATGCTCTAATAGAAAAGACGATGAAAAGACAAAATGAGATCACTGAAGTCCTGGTAAAGCAGCAGAGAATGTCTTCTCTTCCACCTGTAAAAATTCCCATTTTTGATGGTGACCCTCTACATTTTAGATCTTTTATCAAAGCCTTTGAACAAGGAATCGAAGCCAAAACCGACAATTTGCAAGACAGGCTTTATTACTTAGAGCAGTTCACAGCTGGTCAGCCCAAGAACTTGGTGCAAAGTTGCATGCACATGAATCCAACAATCGCATATGCTGAAGCAAAGCAGCAACTGGAATGGAACTTTGGTAGCAGAGTAAAAATTACCTCTGCATTCGTTGATAAAGTGCTGAACTGGTCAACAATTAAGTCGGATGATTCTGTTGCATTAAGATCGTATGCATTATTCTTAAGAAGCTGTTTTAATACCATGAATGAAGCTGGTTTTATTAATGAACTGGAAAATGCTACAAACATGAGAATAATTGTGTCCAAGCTGCCTTTCAGATTACGAGATAAATGGAGAGTGGCAGTCTTCAACATTGGAGAAAAACGTGATCGCAGACCAACACTGAAGGACCTGCTGGAATTTTTGGAAAAGCAAGCAAAAGCCGCATTGGATCCTGTCTTTGGAGAAGTCCAGATCCCAAAAGAACGGGTAACTCTTCAAACAACAAAACCAGTATAAAAGTCTAAAGCCAACTTTGCTACTTCTGTTGTCCCTTTATCAGAACAGACCAATACACCACAGCCAAGTTGTAAGCAGTCAAAGACTGAAAAAGGTATTGCAACAACATTCCATTGTCTTTTCTGTGACAAAACCCATCCTATTGAATTGTGTGATTATTTCAAACAGAAGTCCAACAAGGACAAAGTGGAGTTTATCAAGACCACAGGTTTGTGTTTTGGCTGCTTAGAACAGGGTCACATAAGTAAGAGCTGTCCCAAGCGTTTGTCATGTCAAATCTGTCAAAATAACCATCCTACCATTCTTCACATAGAACCAAAAGGGTCATCAAAGCCATCTGAAAGTATCCAGAATGCTTTAGTATCTTTAACAGCTGGAAACCATGCTGGGGCTGGAGCAAGAGAATGCGCCCTGTCTGTCGTTCCTGTAAAGGTGAAGTTGGATAAAGGAACCAAAATCGTGGAAACGTATGCTTTTCTGGACCCAGGCAGCACTGCAACATTTTGCACTGAGGCGTTGATGACGCAGCTAAATGGAACCGGGAAAAAGGTGGAGATCATGCTTAGGACCATGGGACAGGAGAAGCCTTTAAGTTGTTATAAGCTTTCTGGTTTAGAAATATCTGCCTTAAAAGATGACAATTACATGAAATTGCCTGATGTATACACACAAAAGTCATTACCAGTCACCAAAGAAAACATTCCTAAAGAAGACCATATAAGAAAATGGCCTTACTTAAAGAATGTAGAATTAACACCAATCAATGCAAGCATTGGGCTTCTTATTGGTGCCCCTAGGGCACTGGAACCATGGAGAGTCAACAGTGAGGGTAGTGGGCCCTATGCTGTGCAAACTCGTCTTGGGTGGGTCATAAACGGTCCACTCAACCTTAGTTTAGATCAGAGGTCCCCAAACTACGGCCCGTGGGCCGGATACGGCCCGCCTCTTTTGGGTGGCCCCCCAAAACAGGTCCGTGGTATATAGCATCTGGCCCGCATGGGAGTACAATATCGTCAAACTATAACCTCCGTAATTCCACCATTAATTCTCAATGGCGAGTCTTAACCCTTTAGGCGCCAGAGTTTTTTTTTTCGAAACGTTCGATTTTGACATCTTCATTTCAAAAGGTTATATCTTAAAAGTGATAAGAGATAGAGACTTTCTGTAAATTAGAGAAATATTAAGGATGACCCAAAGTTTATGTAGGGATTAAATGTTTATATCTAATTTGCATATTATGACGTCATATGGTGGCGGCCATCTTGGATTATAGAATTTTCATGAAAAGTCGCATGTTTGAATGATAAAATGCACCACTTCTTTCCCCCCAAAATGTCCCTCACCTTCTGTATGCTATATTGCACAATACTGAATGCTCAGGTAAATACTAAGTAGTAAACAAACTATGTAAATCATTACTAATAAATGGCAGAAACAAACCAAATGCATGTAGCGGTAGGCGCCTTTTGCTGTAGAGATTTTCCATTTACTACATACAGTAGGCACTCTGATTCCATGTATGGGGCACATATATATTATTTAGATGACACACAAACACAAGTAGACAAGACCTGTTTAGTTCAAAAGCTCACTTGCCACGGCAAGGCACAGATCAGGAGTGAGATGACGAGACAAGACAAGAGACAATGTTAGTATTTTTTTTCTTTTTGTTGTTTTTGTTGATGTTTTTTTCTTAGCTGACAAAGACACACACATCACAAGGACATGAACACACAAAAAAGAACGCATATATGTCCTAAATGGTCAGGGAAATAGATAATCAACAGTGTAAATCATTACTAATAAATGGCTGACAATTTTTTGTAGCAGGCCTTTTGCTGTAGAGATAATGACTATCCATATCCATATCCTATCCATACAGGGCCGGCATTCCCATCATCTTGTGATAGACTATGCATGGCCTAATGGCTCTCCTGCCCCGTGTCACCACCTCTGCTCCTGTTGCAAGCAGCATGGCCAGATCTGCCTCGCGCTCGCGTCGAGTGGAGAGAATTTGCGCAGCTCGGACTAGGCCCACTGTCATTCTCATTACGACTCCCCACACTGCCTCTACGTTCCCCCCTAACTGTCCTATGAGCACTTCGACCTCGTCTAACATACCCAGTGGCATTAGACAAAGGCTCCACCACGTTACTGTCACCGCGATTGCGGAGAGGCACACGTTCAAAAGACGGAAGCTAGCGCTATGGACATTAGGCTACCTCCAGCCTCGTTCGCCACACCACTAACACCCTGCTAACTTCCCGATGAACACTCCGAACCCGTGAAACATTATTCCCACCAGTGACATTGGGGAAACGATTCAACGTTTGTGCTTGGTGTAAGCTAAACTATGGAGTAAACTCTCACTTTGTCCAGCTGCATCATTGCAAGGCAGGGACGCATCTGAAGCCTCACTAAACGAATCACCGTCATTTTCTGAAGGCAGATATTCCCCTTCAGAATCAGGGTCCACGAATAGAAGACCCAACACTTCATTTCGGGTAAACTTTTTTGATGCCATTAGACGATAATCTAATGCAAATACTCGCTGACGTTGACAATATCGCTCTGACAAAGTGGCTCACACGCACACTAGCTCCGGTATTTCACGCACTGATTCAATGCGCTGTAGCTAGAAAGTTTTGTTTAAAGCCTGACATTTTTTGGGGTTGGAGTGGAGGTCGAACGAAATATGACACCCTATTTGACTAAATCGGCCGTTTTATTCAGTACCGCATCTTGTCGACTAAAGTCGACTGTGGCGCCTAGAGGGTTAACAGTACACATGTAATACTCTTTTTGTCCACTGGTGGTTGTTTTGGCGCTGTTTTGCGTTTGCCATCGAAAACGGAATGAAATGTAGACCTACCTGCAAACAATGTAAGAGGCCTATGCTGACTGCATCAGTGCTCAAAGTATTCTACAAGTTTATCAATTAATTGTTAATAACTAACTAACTTCTATTCAATTCATATTTCTGGGACTTGCTGGGATATTTTTTTCTATATTTTATTCACTCGTTTAAATGTTCATACAAATTCACAAAGTTCTCATCAGGTGAGTGAAAGTGGTCATTTCAGATGTTTTTGTTTTGCCAGCACTTCATAAAACTCTCATAGTTTGAGAACTTCAAATTATTTGTAGGATATTGCTTGTTCACAACTTGAGCTGTGTATGCAAAGACACAGATTTCAGAGTTCACACATTTTGAATAAAATACACTTTTGAGACTCCCTGCTAATACTTTTGGGAATGCTATTTTTTATTAGTATTATTTCATTTGAGCTACATTTTACACTAAAATGGCCAAAAGACGGAATCAGCTTGAAGGAGAACGTAAGCGGAATAAGACTCGCCAAAACTTTGCTGTTGGGGACGGGGTCCTCATCATTGATGAATCTACAGTAAGAAATTCTTGGCCCTTTTGGACACTTCACTGACGTGATGACCGATTCCCAAGGATTTGTTTGACGAGTTTGTGTCGAGAAACAAACAAATTAGTTGGCCTTCAACTGAGTCATGTGCTTGAACCTCTGACTCTGCATGTAAACTGATCATTACTTACTGACATGCTCTACATCTCATTATGCACCATACACCTTTTGGTGAACACAAGCATACAGTACATACATTAGCATGACTTTGAACTTTTGAACTTTTTGTCACTTTTTGGAGCTCTTTGGCTTTTTTCATGAAGGCTTGTATGAACTTTTGTCACTCTTTGGAACTCTGACTTTTTTCATGAACGCTTCTATGGACTATTTTCCTAAAAAAAAAAGGGGGCGGGGAAATAATATGATGTACTTAATGTGTTGACTTGAGTATTGAATTTAGATGACCAAGTGGTTGAACTTGCTCTTAGTATTTTGCATGGAAATGGCTACTATTATGCAGTATGTATGATAATTACTTGTGAGCAAGAATTAGGGGCCGGAATGTTGTAGCCATTTTGGTCCTTTCTTAAGTTTGATTTATGTTCTAAATTATTTTTGTTATGTCTTGACTTGTGTTATTTACATTTTTATCATAATTACCTAATTTCTTGTTATTTTGATTTGATGTTGTATATTTCTTTAATTTTGTTGTGTCTAAGTCTTGCACATATGTGGTGATTGGGTAATTGGGGTAGATTGGTTGCACTTTAATTGATTTGTCATCCTTTTGTATATACGTCACGGGAGCAACCCATCAGGGGAGATTGGAAATGTTTGGTAGATGTTGGGTTGCAGGTCGGTGGTGTAATATAATTTTTTGACCACTTTTTGCTTGGTTTAGAAGACTTGGAACATTTGAACGTTATGTGCATTTGGAATTTGGAAATAAATGGATTGCTCAAAATGCTGTTATGAAAAGTGTGTGCATAAACCGCCACCAAACCCCTGAGCCCACGGCCTTGAATGTAGAACTTTTAGAGCAAGAAAAGGCCGCCACAGTCTCAGTAGCATACAGACAACACACACACATTCACTAACAGCAGAAAAAGTAATTAAAAGTATATAGTATAAAAACACAGCTAAGCAATAGGTCCAATAAGGACAGTAGAAGATAAAGAATATATTAAATATACAAAAATACAAATTATACTAACTAACACTTAACCCTCTATACCCTATAGCGGCCATCGACGGCCGTTCTATATTCTCCTGTAACGGCCGCGGCCGGCCGCAATTCTTAAAGAGACACCTGCTACAATATGACCTTCATACATGAAATAATACTACGTTGGTGGATACATGAACACCAGACTTTTATTTTGACACACTTAAATGGCTAGGTCGCTATTGACATTTCTCCAGTATTTTTGAGATCAGCCTGCACACGCTGTTGACTGACCGGCTGAGGACTTACAGTGCCTCTGGAGGTATGGCTTCTAACAAGTGTCCGCATCTTTTCCTATTAGATGGGATAGTATTGATGTGCATCCACCATGTTTTGATGTCAGTGACGATCATATTGATGTAAGAAAATGACAAAATAAAAATATGAAAGTGTAATATATTTAACATTAGCATATCCTCCCGTTTGTCATGACTAACTTAGCTGCCTCTCTGGCATATTCATATGGCTGTCACTGTGAAAGTCAGTTTGAGTTTAGCTAGCACCAGCAAAATATAGGCATAATTCAGTGATGGATCAGTATTGAGTCATAGCCTAATTAACCATAAAGTTTATGATAAACTCAGGTTTATTTGCAGTTATATCTTAACACATAACCTTAACATTACTCCTTTCTGGCATGTTCAGTAAAGCTAACATTATCGTTATCCCACTTACAGATAGTTATTTCAAACTACTACTTATGTTCTCTCTCAATGAGTTTTTATGTTGACTAATAACAAAAGCGGGAACCACAGTTGTGTTTTCTGCTTATGGATGTCAGGAAAATGTATTTGTATACAGTATGCTAATGTCTCGTCATCTCATTTGTGATTACAAAAAAATAGCCTGCTAATTCACTGAGGTAACGTTAGTCTGAGACTCGTAATGTTAGCCGAGGATAGGTTGAAGGTTAGTGAACGAGTGCAACAGATTCATTATCATCAACTGATCAAGTTTAGATAAATTATATAACATGATGTGCATGTAAAACAAAACGTAAATCCATGTCAGGTTTAACAGTCCCTGTTCTTGGTGGCATACTTAGTCAAATGAGTCACGGTTTCATGCGCTATGCTTCTGCCCTATGTTAGTTCATATCCTCATCATTCTTTAGCTGTAAGGCCCAACTGTCGAGCCTAGAAATCTAGACGCACCCTAGCGGCAGCGAATTACATTTGCTGCCAGGGCTAGTCTAGCAACTCTCTGTTGGCTTGTGAGCTGGAAAAATTAAACTTCTATCAGGCCTATCAAATCGTGTATAAAGACGTTATGCAGGCTTAACATAATGATTGATGGCAGAGTTGCAACGGTTTGGCTTGAATTCCCTGCTACTGGAAAACAAAGAAGATGGATGTTGCTGTTGACAAACAGCGTGACGTTAAGCTTTTTTTAAGTTGCCAAAAATGTTAACTAGCCAACTAGCTCCGCTTGTGGAAAAACACATGGGACTCGTAGCGCTGTCCTATTGCATGCAGAGAGAATTTGAAAGACAACTGATTATCCCGCCCCTCGGACTGAGCACTGCCAACGGTGAGTGCCCAGACCCTACATTTTAATGTGGGTCTGGCTCGTCAGGCTACCAACTGTCTAGCTAAATCCCAAAT
Source organism: Alosa sapidissima (assembly GCF_018492685.1). Lineage (NCBI taxonomy): Eukaryota > Metazoa > Chordata > Actinopteri > Clupeiformes > Clupeidae > Alosa > Alosa sapidissima. The sequence goes on from NC_055974.1 coordinate 32,562,349, forward strand.
AAGTGCAAGATATGCCTGTCTATTTCAATTAAATCAGTACTCATATAGTATCTTGTTTCCCAGCTTCTAATACAGACCCATGTGAACCATATGTATAACTTTTTGTTAGTGAAAGACTTTGAGACTGTAAGTGAGTAGGCCTATGGGTGTCTATGGGAAACATGAATATATAATTCTTAATGGATCATATATCATTTGATAGAGCCATTTCAAATCTTTAAACTGAAAGAAACTTACAATTGACACTTTTCATTAGATTTTTAGTTATTCTTGGTTATTTGAAATGTTTCTCAAATTGCCCTTTTCTCTTAGAATTCCCAGAAATCTGGGGCATTGTTGTAGAATTCCACTGGGGTCTAGAGGGTTAATCTAAATCAATTCTAAAAACAGTATCCACATAGTGGTGATTAATCAATCAAGAGGCGCTTGCAATGACTGAGGCAGGGACTGAGCCTGTGATTCTCTGTGCATAGTAAGGTAAAGTAAGGTGCTCTGTGTGAGTGAGTGTCACGGTGATAGTGCAATGGTGATAGTGGTCATGGTGATAGTGCAAATGAGTAAGTCCAACAGTGCAACAGTGTAAGAATAAAGCATATATATCTATATATATAACTATTTTAAGAAAAGGTGTAAGTGTGGCCACAGTTCGGCTGTGGCATGGAGGGAGGGGTTATGCATATGTGCTAATGTGCTAATATAGCACGCAAACAGTGAGGCAGAAAGACAGTGGTAAAAAGTGGCTAGTGGACAGACAGTATCCAAACATGGAGGGGGTGAAGAGGCAGACAGACTATGCATAGAAGTCTATCTCTCCTCTTCCCTTAAGTGAAGCATTGAACAGTTCAATGGCCCTGGTGACAAATGACTTTCTCAGTCTGTCAGTTGTGCAAGGCAGTGAGCGAAGTCTCCAGCTGATCAGGCTCTTCTGCTTAACAATAGTGCTGTGGAGTGGGTGACACTCATTGTCCAAGATGTTGATCAGTTTGTTCAGGGTCCTTTTGTCAGATATTGAAGTGATGCACTCCAGTTCAGCTCCTACTACAGAACCAGTTTTCCTTACAAGCCTGTCAATTCGCCCAGCATCCTTCTTCTTTGTGCTTCCTCCCTAGCATACCACTGCATATAAGAGGGCGCTGGCAACAACAGACTGGTAGAACATCCTGAGGAGCTTGCTGCACACATTGAAGGACCGCAGCCTCCTCAGGAAGTACAGCCTGCTCTGCCCTTTCTTGTAGAGTGCATCAGTGTTGGCTGACTAGTCCAATTTATTGTCCAGGTGGAGACCCAGATACTTGTAGGTGCTTACCACCTCCACATTGACCCCATCAATGGGGACTGGTAGCAGAGTGGGCTTAGACCTGCGGATCTCGTTGGTCTTTGAAGTGTTGAGTTGAAGATGATTGAGTTTGCACCATTGCACAAAGTCCTCCACCATGCTCCTGTACTCCTCCTCCTGCCCGTTCCTGATACACCCCACAATTGCAGTATCGTCAGAAAACTTCTGCATGTGGCATGACTCGGTGTTGTAGCAGAAGTCAGATGTGTACAGGGTGAACAGGACTGGAGAGAGCACAGTTCCCTGTGGTGCTCCGGTGCTGCTGATCACAGTGTCAGAGAGGCAGTTCTTCAGTCTGACGAACTGTGGTCACTCGGTCAGGTAATCTGTAATCCAGGTTACCAGGTGAGCGTCCACACCCATCTGCAAGAGCTTGTCTCCCAGTCTGAGGGGTTGGATGGTGTTAAAAGCACTTGAGAAATCAAAGAACATGATTCTCACAGCACTTTTCCCCTTGTCTACAGCACTTTTCCCCTTGTCTAGGTGAGAATGTGTCCTGTGTAGAAGATAAGTGATGGCATCGTCCACGCCCACTTTCTCCTGGTATGCAAACTGTAACGGGTCTAGTGCATGGCGTACCTGGGGTCTGAGCATACCTAAGACCAGTCGCTCCATTGTTTTCATCACATGTGATGTAAGAGCGACAGGTCTGTAGTCATTAAGCTCACTAGGGTGTGGCTTCTTAGGGACAGGGGTGAGACATGATGTCTTCCACAGTGTTGGAACTTGTCCAAGGCGTAGGCTCAAATTGAAGATGTGCTTCAGTGGTTCCCCCAGTTCAGCAGCACAGGCCTTGAGTAGCCTTGCACACAGTCTGTCAGGCCCCGCTGCTTTATTGATGCACAGTTTCTTTAGTTGGGCTCTCACTTGATCTGTTGTGATGATGGGGGGTGTAAGGGGAGGGGAGGGGGAGGGGTGCATCTGGGATCTGTGTGTCTGATGGCTGTTGACTGAGGTCGTTGTCACCTCATTGTTCGTGATCGCCATGTGGGGGAGGGGTGCAATATTCAGTGATGGTGGGGGTACGATAGCCTGTGATGATGGAGGTGAGTGTTGCACTGGTATTGAAGGGGTGTGGGGGCTGGGGGATGACCATCTCCTTGATGTCCCTGTCAAGGCTGCCAGAGTCGTGGACACCTCAGCAGGCACAGGCAAGGAGGCGTGTGGTACTGTGGTACGAACCGAACTGTGATAGGAACCGAACCGTGATACGAACCGATCTTTGATATGAACCGAACTGTGGTACGAACCGAACCGTGATAGGAACCGAACCGTGATACGAACCGATCCGTGATACGAACCGAACTGTGATAGGAACCGAACTGTGATACGAACCGAACTGTGATAGGAACCGAACTGTGGTACGAACCGAACTGTGGGTTTTGTGAACCGTGCCACCCCTAGAAGGTAGTGGTGATAGTGGTGTGTGTGTGTTTGTGTGAAGAGGAAGAAGGGGATAGGGATGTGTGTGTGTGTGTGTGTATCTGTGTGTGTGTGTGTGTGTGTGAATAGGAAGAAGGGGATAGGGATGTGTGTGTGTGTGTGGAGAGGAAGACGGGGATAGTGGTGTGTGTTTGTGTGTGTGTGCGTATATCTGTTTGTGTTTGTGGAGAGGAAGTAGGGAATAGTGGTGAGTGTGTGTGCGTATATCTGTGTGTGTGTGTGCATGGATGAGTGAGTTGTCACCAGTGTGTAGGTGTGTGTAATCTGTGTCTGAGGTCTGTGTGTGTGTGTTTGCTTGTCGTTCTCGTGTGCATGTGTGACTAAGCTGACAGGGGTCCACTGCTTTAATAATTAAAGGATATTAAAAAATAAGACCTCCCCTCACACACACACACACACACTCCCCTTTCTCCTCTTTTCTGCATCTCTCTATCTCTCCTTCTCCCCTTTCTCTCCCTCTCTCCTTTATCTCTTCCTTTCTTTATCCTATACATATAACCCCCTTTCTCCCTCTCCCCTGTCTCTCCCACTCTCTCTATCCCCCATCTCCCTCTCTCTATCTCTCCCTCTCTATCTCTCCATCTCTTACCCTCCCTCTCTGTATCTCTCTCTATCCCTCTCTCTCTCTATCCCTCTCTTTCTATCTCTCCCTCTTTTGGATGTAAAACTGCAGCTGATCTGGAGTCACAGAGGGAAAATAGACTTGCTGTACTCTGATTAGCAGTCTGTGTGTGTGTGTGTGTGTGTGTGCTGTACTCTGATTAGCAGTCTGTGTGTGTGTGTGTGCTGTACTCTGATTAGCAGTCTGTGTGTGTGTGTGTGTGTGCTGTACGCTGATTAGCAGTCTGTGTGTGTGTGTGTGTGTGTGCTGTACTCTGATTAGCAGTCTGTGTGTGTGTGTGTGTGTGTGTGTGTGCTGTACTCTGATTAGCAGTCTGTGTGTGTGTGTGTGTGTGTGTGTGTGTGCTGTACTCTGATTAGCAGTCTGTGTGTGTGTGTGTGTGTGTGCTGTACTCTGATTAGCAGTCTCTGTGTGTGTGTGTGTGTGTGTGTGTGTGTGCTGTACTCTGATTAGCAGTCTGTGTGTGTGTGTGTGCTGTACTCTGATTAGCAGTCTGTGTGTGTGTGTGTGCTGTACTCTGATTAGCAGTCTGTGTGTGTGTGTGTGTGTGTGTGCTGTACGCTGATTAGCAGTCTGTGTGTGTGTGTGTGTGTGTGTGTGTGTGCTGTACTCTGATTAGCAGTCTGTGTGTGTGTGTGTGTGTGTGTGTGCTGTACTCTGATTAGCAGTCTGTGTGTGTGTGTGTGTGTGTGTGTGCTGTACTCTGATTAGCAGTCTGTGTGTGTGTGTGTGTGCTGTACTCTGATTAGCAGTCTCTGTGTGTGTGTGTGTGTGTGTGTGCTGTACTCTGATTAGCAGTCTGTGTGTGTGTGTGCTGTACTTTGATTAGCAGTCTGTGTGTGTGTGTGTGTGTTGTACTCTGATTAGCAGTCTGTGTGTGTGTGTGTGTCTGTGTGTGTGTGTGTGTGCTGTACTCTGATTAGCAGTCTGTGTGTGTGTGTGTGTGTGTGTACTGTACTCTGATTAGCAGTCTATCTTTCTCTGTGTGTGTGCTGTACTCTGATTAGCAGTATCTCTCTCTGTGTGTGTGTGTGTGTTGTACCTTGATTTGCAGTCTCTCTCTCTCTGTGTGTGTGTGTGTGTGTGCTGTACTCTGATTAGCAGTCTGTGTGTGTGTGTGTGTGTGTGTGTCAACAGAAGCTTTACTGCAATGAAATCTGATAAAGATGGCTGAGCATTAAAAGACTTGAGTGTGCGCATACACACTCACACAATCACACACATTCACACACACACTCACACACCCACACTCTCACACACCCACACACTCACACACAATCACACACACACACGCACACACACACACTCACACACACACAGCATCTATAATACATACACACTTTCTTCACTTCCCAATATCAGCAGCATTTACAGTGATAGTCCGACATGCACGCACACACAAACACAAACAGACCAACACACACACAGTCTGACACACAGCGACAACACACTTCTGCTGGAGATGACATAGGTGTTAGACATGGTGTAGGTGATGGGGTGTGTAGGTTATGGGATGTGTAGGTGATGGGGTGTGTAGACATGGTGTAGGTGATGGGGTGGTAGACATGGTGTAGGTGATGGTGTGTGTAGACATGGTGTAGGTGATGGCGTGTGTAGGTGATGGTGTGTGTAGTTGATGGGGTGTGTAGACATGGTGTAGGTGATGGCGTGTATAGGTGATGGTGTGTGTAGGTGATGGGGTGTGTAGGTGATGGGGTGTGTAGACATGGTGTAGGTGATGGCGTGTGTAGGTGATGGTGTGTGTAGTTGATGGGGTGTGTAGACATGGTGTAGGTGATGGCGTGTGTAGGTGATGGTGTGTGTAGGTGATGGGGTGTGTAGGTGATGGTGTGTGTAGACATGGTGTAGGTGATGGCGTGTGTAGGTGATGGTGTGTGTAGGTGATGGGGTGTGTAGACATGGTGTAGGTGATGGCGTGTGTAGGTGATGGTGTGTGTAGGTGATGGGGTGTGTAGGTGATGGGGTGTGTAGACATGGTGTAGGTGATGGCGTGTGTAGGTGATGGGGTGTTAGACATTGTGTAGGTGATGGGGTGTGTAGGTGATGGGTTGTGTAGGTGATGGGGTGTGTAGGTGATGGGGTGGTAGACATGGTGTAGGTGATGGTGTGTGTAGGTGATGGGGTGTTAGACATTGTGTAGGTGATGGGGTGTGTAGGTGATGGGTTGTGTAGGTGATGGGTTGTGTAGGTGATGGGGTGTGTAGGTGATGGGGTGTGTAGACATGGTGTAGGTGATGGCGTGTGTAGGTGATGGTGTGTGTAGGTGATGGGGTGTTAGACATTGTGTAGGTGATGGGGTGTGTAGGTGATGGGGTGGTAGACATGGTGTAGGTGATGGTGTGTGTAGGTGATGGTGTGTGTAGGTGATGGGGTGTTAGACATTGTGTAGGTGATGGGGTGTGTAGGTGATGGGTTGTGTAGGTGATGGGGTGTGTAGGACCGGACCTGGCTGGACCAACGTTTTTTTTAAACGAGACGGTCTAGACTAGTGGTCACCAACACAGTGCCCGCGGGCACCAGGTAGCCCGCAGGACGGCTATGAGGCGCCCCCAGCGCACCTTCTAAAAATAGCCAACAGGTCGCCTGCAGATCACGCTCTAAAAACACGTCTAGTGCAGTCTAGACCAGAACCATTTTAAAAATGTATGTAGCCATACATCTGTAACATTAAATTGATATTGGTGATACCTTACAAATTGTAGCTGCGTTAAATTTTAGCCTTTGGCTCCAAATCCGTTTCCCATTCAATCTTTAAACAACAACGGAAGCGGAGCGCATACACGCTGCTCGCACGCATACACAGTAAAGGGGGAAAAAACTTGCTTGTCTGGTGTAGCCAATGGAAGCATATCTTTGCAAAAGTTCTGTGGCCATTCCATGTTCGTCAAGTACGCTTCTTGCATGATTGTTCAAGGACTGAAAAACAATTGCTTTAGCTCACAGGCCTTTTCTCCTCCGTAGGCTACTGCCGTATACAGTGGGCAGTGCTTCGATTTGGCCAGCTTCACTTGCGGTCCGCGCGTGGGATCACGCGGTATCACGCGACTTTAATTTGTATTTTTCCAGTGAGACGCTGCAACAACTCAAACAACCGGTAGATGGCTCAAGTGAGCAGGGTGTCTCGTAAAAAGAAATGGAGCCTGGAAAACCCTACACAGACTTCACTACAGACTTTAGCAGACTGGTTTAGAAATAATGTAATAGCCAGAAATATGCCTGCTCTGCCCTAATAAAGAAATATTTGGTTAACTGCGAGTGAATCCCGTTTGCAGCCGTAGAGACGCAGGACAAATTAAACATTCTGGTTTTCTCCGAGTGCAACGATGATAGACAGACATCATTTGGACAAAATATAGAGTATTAACCTCCGTTGCTCAGCCAAATGCCTTCCTGTTACGTCCTGTTATCACGGAGTTACAGGCGATAAACGATTTTTGATGGTCACAAGTTTACTTCATTAGGGACTGTTCGTTATTTATTTAAGGGGCTACCGGAGGAGTTTTGGGAGCATTAGTCCAAAAAGACGTGACCCTCCCTCGCCAGCAATACATTTTTCTATGACCCTCCAAAGTGATTATGAAAAAATCACTGTCAACTTTTTCCGGGTTTATCGCCTACTGTATTTTAACGTTTTCACATATTTGGCCATAAGCCGTTTATCATAGGCTATCACGAAACCAAACTACAAAGGCGAACACTTTAACAGGGGGAATTAATTGGGCATGAATCATGCTGAACGCTATTTCGCTACCTTAGAATAATAAGGTTCTATCTGCGTTTTGAGTAGGTACAACCGGGACGATTGAAACGGGGACGAATGACGCAACGATGATAGACAGTTTGGACAAAACATGGAGCATATTAACCTCCGTTGCTCAGCCAAATGCCTTCCTGTTACGTCCTGGTATCACGGAGTTACAAGCGATAAACGATTTTTGATGGTCAAGTTTACTTCATTAGCGGTTTATTTTTTTGGATTATTAAAGAGTGTTTTTCATTTAAAGGTTTGACTTCGTGCTTATTCAGTAGAGCATTTAGTGCTCTCCCCAATCCCAGACGTTCACAGTGCATGTTTGTTTGTAATGGATGCAACCGCGAGATAGGCTATGCGTTTGACAATGAGTTGTTAACAGAACCAAGACATATAGCCCAGCAGCAATCTAGGGACTGGTCGTTATTTATTGAAGGGGCCACCGGAGGAATTTTGAGTGCTTCAGTTGGAAGTTGCATGACCCTCTCTTGTCTGCTAGAAATTGTTCAATGACCCTCCGACAGAATTGTTAAAAAAGACATGACCCTCCCCTGCCAATTGTCTTCCGCCCGCGCCGCAGCCACACACTTTGTGATAACGTTCTTAAATCAATCTTTCCCGTGAGCTTGCATGCTACCAGTCCTTCCTTTTCAAATGTGTTGCGCCTGTTTGCACAATTTCACAAATAATCATATGTGATTAATAGTATGACAAAAAAATCCCTGTGCACGGGGACCGAAACAATGCATGCCAACTTTTTCCGTGTTTATCACGTATTTTAACTTTCCCCGCTGTCTTGCCGTTTTAATGTTTTCCCGTAGAATATCCCATATTTTAATACTCTCATAACAGCCCTGCCATCGGGCCTGTCTCTGTGTTGCCCTGTTGCTACCCCTTGCCCTTCCAACGAAACAGATGTCTTCAAATCATCGTTTTCCTTGCTTGAAGGCGAACTTAAGAGTGATGTTAACCTATTTAAGTTTAACGGCGCGATTGTCGTGAGAGCACGATTCATTGGCGCTTGCATGTTCGGTCTTATGTCTACGTGCGCACCTGAGGCTACTCAGCTGCAAGAGAAATAATTTCCCCTGTTTGTATGTTCACTGCAGGTTGGCCTACCATAACTTACCAACTCTGCACTGTAGACTGGCTATTTATATTTTTCTGTGAAATAAGCAAATGTATTTCTTCAACTTTATGAAGCAGAATTACGCATAGGGTACTTGGAACATAATACATTTGACAAAGGACAGATGAATGTTGCTAGTGACAAAATATTAACTTTCAGTGTTTTACGATGTCTTTGTCATGGGGAAGTGTTTTTCCCCATGCATTTATTCTAGGTTACTGTCAGTGACTGCCGTGAGAGAAGCGGGTTCTGTGTTTCGTTAATTTCAGTGACTGACGCGAGAGAAGCGGGGTCTGTGTTGTGTTGTGTTGCGTTGCGTTAATTTATTTTCATTGGGCATACCGTGCCGTGTCGTCCACAGCTCTTCAGTTCTGACAAAGCCAAAATTACTCCTTTTGAAACAATGAGTGCAGGAAGCGCGTTTGTATGGTTATATTGCTTGACGGGGGGGGTCCCAAGCAGCTTTCAGCCATAAGGCTACTTTGAGAACATTTCAATTCACCCGACACTAATATTCAAAATGTTGAAAACTATTTTGGCATAGCCTATAAAGCAGTTTAATTAAATGGAATGTTAGTTGTAAACAAACGAGCTACTTGGTGAGGCTTGGCCTCACAGATGCGCTCGTGCCTTAGATGGCAGGAAAAATCTTCACGATAGGCCTATTAACTAACCACCCGATTCACGTTGGCTGGGGGGAAGGGGGGCCATCAGACAATTGTGCCCAGTTAATCCGGCCCTTCCCCCAAAAAATCACACCTTCCCACCTCTGACAGCTTAAAAGAAGTCAAGAGGACTCCTTACTCACAGACCTATTCACAAACCTGCGGTTTTGAAATCCTATGCAGCTACAGGAGCTTCCAATCGCGAGGAAGCAATTTTGCATTGTAGGCATAACTAACATGCAATAACGCCGCCAACAACAACCAAAACTAGGCTAATCATTGTCAACATGTAAATTAAATGTAACATTAGTGTGAATCAAATTAAAATGTTCTCTTTTGCAAACGTAGGCATAGTAACAGAATAATTTAATAATGTTACAAAGATACTACATCAATCCGTATGTTTCATTGGGCTACTAGGCTATTTGTTTTGCCTTGATTCATTTAGGCTAGGCCTTTTTATTCAGGGGCCATATTCACAAATAATTTTAAGGCTAAAAGTAGCTCCTAACTGGCGAATTTAGGAGCAACTCCTAAAAATAATGGGCGTGTCACTCCTAACTTCAGGACTCCTAATTTTTTCACAAAAAGTAATTCACGAAGCATTTTAGACCTAAATGTAGCACCTAAGTCTGGGACAGCTTAAGTCGAGAGGACTCCTAACTCACTAAGACCTATTCATAAACAGCTTTTTTGTGGCATTTTACATTGCAATGTTTTGAAATAGCCTATGCGCAACAGGAGCTTCCAATCGCAAGGGAACAATTTTGCATTCATAAAAGGGATGCAATAATGCCACCAACAACAACCAAAACTACTCATTGTTAACATGTAAATGAAATGTAACGTTTCATTGTGAATCAAATTAAAATGTTCTCCTCTTTGCAAACGTAGCCTAGGGATATGGTGACAGATTCATTTAATAATGTTGCAAAGGTAGGCTACTGCATCAATCCATAGGCCCATGTTTCATTAGGCTACTAAGCTATTTGTTTTGCCTTACTCTTTATTCATTTAGGCTAGGCCTTTTTATTCAGTTATTAATCATCTTCCGTCCTTCGCACTACTTGTGTAGCGCACGCATTCTCCGACCTGTCACCTGTCAGTCATCATCGGAAGAGAGGTGTTTGGAATTCCCGCGTTACAATCGTCAGCCAATCAAGGTGGTCACTTCAGTCAAGCTCGTGCATGAGTAATGACGTCACCCATAGCCACGAAGACTCACTCCTAGTTTAGGAGTTGTCTGAAAGGCTTTGTGAATAACTTTTAAGAGAAAACTCCAATCTAAAATCTTTAAGTGCGATTTAGGAGTAGCCTACTCCTAGTAGTAAGATAAAAGCCTTTGTGAATAGCCTACGACCCCAGTTATTCATCATCTTCCGTCCTTGTGTAGCGCACGCATTCTGAGACCTGTCACTCATCATCGTAAGGGAGGTGTTTGGAATCATGCCCGCGTTACAATCATCAGCCAATCAGCCAATCAAGGTGGTCACGCTTGCCCATTTACCCAAATTAATGGTCGAATATTACTGATGATCATTGTTATTTAAGAACATGCAGTGTGCGTAGGATACCAAAACATCTTGCTCGTAAAAAAGCATCATAACGCACATTCTGGCGGGTCTGTTATTTACTGTAGGCTGCGCAAACCACATGCCTTTATTTTGGGCAAGCCTGCATTAATTCATTCATTGAGGGAAGCCCTCATTTTCAATGAAGCCGAAATTACAGAAGCGAAGCAAAGCGCTCCACAAACAAGACAACATTCGAGGCCTTCTGTTGAAGAATTTTATATAAAGCCTGCGCTGACAGTAATCCTCCTGCCCCTGATAGGCCTACCATAGCTGTGGATAGTGTGGAGTGTTCAAGTAATAACACAATCCAATTTGTGTCTCAATTGTCCCCCGCTGACCACCTCACACATTTCTCTAGATTTTGCAACGAACTTACATGACACAATGCCATAAAATATGCCAGTTTTAGGACACAGAATAATGTTTGTAATGATACCAGGTAGGCCAGGTATTGTCGAAGGTGCATGGTGAAGTGAAATTCTTACTTTGGAAAACAAACATTTGCCGATATCATCGCCGATCATCAGAATATTACAACAGATTCTGTGTTCTGGACTGTAGGTAACTTGTTAAGCCAGTGGTTCTCAAACTTTTATTTCATTCCCCACTTTGATCAAGGGGCATGACTGATGATAGTGGAGATAACGTGTTATCCCGAGGCTTTTGCAAGTCAGCATCTTCGACGGTAGTCTATTAAAAATATAAGTTTTCGATGTCCCAAACGGAGAGCCATACTTTATTGTTTTTAACGATCTCTATGTTACTCACAAAAATGTAGGCATGGGGACATGATGAAGTAGGTTATCCAACTGTCGTGTGTTAAATTATTGTGATTACGAGCCAGTGGTTTTCAAACATTATGCGTGACTCGGACATCTAACTAAATGCAACAGGCTCATATCGTCCTCGCATTCGCAAAATGAGGACCAGTGTTTTGTCAAATTGCAAATAGCTATTCGTTTTAACTATTTTTTTACAAAAAGCACTTCATACTATCTTAATCTTGGAATATGGGGAGGGAAGTGGCGCGTCTGCAGTCAGCCAAATATGAATGTAATTCTGCGGCATAAAGCAGATGTAATTATTTATTGTACAGAAAAATAAAAATGACATGTCAAGCAGTCAATTGATTACATTGCAGTCAAGAAGTAGGCCAAATTAATTTACGAAACCAAAACGTGGGTCATAGTTGTCTAAGCCTCTATTGCGTAGCCTGTTAAAAACGTAGCCAGATAGTATTAAATCGGCAACAACATTGTTTTCTGCAGAAGCCTACCCAAGGCTACAGATTAATTCTGAACAGTTATTTCTGTACTGGCTCAATTATCACACCACTGTTTTGATTTGCGTAGTTGCGTTAACCCCAACACTGACAATAATGTAGACAGCAAATTTCGATTTTCGTGTAGTCAAGCCTTAAGCCATACCCAAGTAGCCTAAATCGAGGTAATGTTTAATTATGCCTGATTTATTTTGTTATTGAATTCGTAGGCTGGGATTACTCTCGGCAACAATTATGTAAGGGACGGCAGGCAGAGCGATGTACAGTGGCAGAGCGACGCACAGTGGCTGAAAGTGGTACTAAAGCTTCACGCAGCTTCACGCCGCGTAATGCGCGAATGAAGTGGTCATTTGAAAGCGATGCCCACTGTAATAGCGCTGAAAATGTTATAGCATGCATGACTGAGCTGGACTGTGCATTACCCTTTTTTGTCAGATCATGGATCATTTCAGGTGTGCAATAACTTTAAAAGGAGTTTTCATATGTTAGTGTGGTGTGGGTGATTACTATTGAAATGTTAAAACCGAATTGTCCACTGAAATCAGAACTTAAACAACCCCTGAATTCATAATGGTGGGTGGGTAGAAATTGGGTAGAAATTGTAACCCAAATTATTAATTGCACAAAAAGATTTTTTTGCACAAGAAGTTTTTTTTGTAAAAAAAAAAAAATAGATTTGATTCCCCATGCAAACTTTGAACTAAACAAACTGAACAAAAATGTTGGTAGTGTTGCATAGGTTATTGATATTAAATTTGCACAATATTGATCATTTAAAAGTAAAAATCACATAGGCCTATTATTTAGGAGGACTACCCTCGCAAAAAAGGGGTGAGGGTCTGTTTGTTTCAAATGAGTAGCCCTCCATATGATTTCAGGTCTTCAGGTAGCCCTCCATATGATTTCAGGTCTTCAGGTAGCCCTCCATATGATTTCAGGTCTTCAGGTCCCTCATTCCCAAAAAGGTTGGAGACCAAAAGAACGGAATAAGATGTCGCTGTTAGGTCATGAGCCTACTAGACCTACTGATCTTTCAATCTCATGTTCGTGAAAAGCTTGCTTTCAACATGTACAGAATATCTAAAGATAATACATATAATCTTTAGGCTACAATAAAACAAAACAACTGAGAGCAATCATCCACTCGAATTATGAAAAAATATGAGTATTTAGTCAAAAATGCAAGTCCTTCCAAACTAAAAGGATGAGGTAGCTTCTGTTCCTTTTGCCATCATTCGAGTTATGACATCATATCTAACCCTAGGATATGACATCATATCTAACCCGAGGATACGACGTCATATCTAACCCTAGGATAGATAGATGGATGGCCCAGATGTATTAAGGGCCCCCCACTAATTGTCGTGGGGGGGGGGGGGGGGTTTGGGGGTCCTCCCCCCGAAATTTTTTAATTTGTTTGATGTGATTTCCTGTATTTTGGTGCATTTTGGGGATGACCAATACTAAATTCAATCAGATTCATAGCCTACATCCTGATTTGTTGATATTGAGGCAATGATTTCATGCAAAGGCTTGGGCTTCAGGGCCCCCTGACTCCTTGGGCCCCTGGGCCTGGTAGGGCCGTGCAGTAATCCATCCCTGCACATGATCATCACACACTCACACAGACACACTCACAGATACACACACACAAACACACTCACACACACACACACACAAACACACACACACAGACACACACAAACACACTCACACACAAAGACACACACACACAGATACACACACAAACACACAGACGTACACACACACACACACACACACACACACACTCACAGACACACACACACCTGGGGATTTGGGAAAGTTTCCATGAATGGAGCTGAAATAGACCTTGAGTCTCAGGGGGAAATCTCTCTCTCTCACACACATACACATACACACACAGAGACAGAGACACCACGCACAATCTCTGTCTCAGTAGAGCCGAATCACATTAGACCTGTTCCCAAGAGAACAACTCTGACATCTGATACATACACACACACCTGAGTTTTTCTCAGGGGAAAATACAAACTCTAATACACGCACACACACACACATACACCTGAGCTTTTCTCTAAGGAAAATACACTCTTAACACACACACACACACACGCACACACCTGAGTTTTTCTCTAGGGAAAATACACACTCTTAAGACACATACAGACAGAAAGAGAGAGAGAGTGCTAAGTGAATTTGTGTGTGTGTGTGTGTGTTTTAAGAATTTGTAGAGTGCAAACTGAATCATGCAGACACATCAGTTCTCTCCTATACACAATCAACAAGTCAAACACACACACTCACACAAACACACTCACACACACAAACACATTCACACACAAACACAGTCCCACACACATCAAAACACAATCACTCTAAATATCCAAAACACACACACAAGCACACTCACACACAAACACACTCACATCAAAACACAATCACTATAAATATCCAAAACACACACATCAAAACACAATCACTCTAAATATCCAAAACCCACACACAAACACATGCCAAAATATATATACCCTAAATATCCCAAACACACGCACACACACACACATATGTTAATTAGGTTATATTCAGATCGCCTTCAGATCAGCAGATGCTCAGGCCTATAGCTCATCCAGGGCTAACCTGAAGAGGGGCGTCAAGGAAGCCAAGCACCCACAAGATAAGCATGGAGGATCACTTCACAAGAACAACTCTGACCCCCAACGCAGCACAACCACAAGCTAAGGATGGAGGAATACTTCAAAAAGGCCAAGCACAACCACAAGCTAAGGATGGAGGATCACTTCAAAAAGGCCAAGCACAACCACAAGCTAAGGATGGAGGATAACTTCAAGAACAACTCTGACCCCCGACGCATGTGGTAAGGCATCCAGGCCATCACAGACAACAAACACTACCCCCCCTCCCCCACACACACCACCATCTCTGCTCTTATAAGTTACTGTTAATACACTGCACATCCCTGTATCAGTACATACTGTGCATATCTGTCTATATTGTCCATTCTGCCTATCCATATGTATTCTGCTCTGATAATGTTACTGTTAATACACTGCACATCCCTGTACATATCTGTCTATTCTGTTAATACTGCAGACACATATTTTTACTGCAGTACTCTTATAATGTTACTGTTAATACACATCCCACTTGCCACTTGCTTACCTGTATACTACTGTCCACAATACTGTTTACACTGCACTACCTGTCTATACTGTTTACACTGCACTACCTGTCTATACTGTTTACACTGCACTACCTGCCTATACTGTTTATACTGCACTACCTGCCTACCTGTCTATACTGTTTACACTGCACTACCTGCCTATACTGTTTATTTATTTTATTTAAGGCTTATTTAGACATGGACAGTGCACATTAATGAACATAAAAATGTAAATGCGCCAGAATTAGCCAAAATGGCTATTTTGCATCTGTTGTCCATGGGCCGATGTTAACAGACCAGATGTGCCTACAATAAACTCTACACACATCATTGCAGACCTAAAAGATAAAACAACACTTTACACATAAGATGTACTATAAAAAAGACAAGCAAGTGAAAATAAGTAATCAAATGAGGGAGGTAAAAGAAAAGAAGAAGGAGCATGGGGCAGGGATGCTACAGTAAGTGTGCAGTCGCCTGGTAAAACTGGCAAGCAGAGTCAATAGCGCTGTGTTATTGTGGGTTTTTTTTGTTCAATGTTGACAGGTCTGGTTGCTGATTAGCCACTTCTTTAGGTTGGATTTGAATATGTCATAAGTTTTCATGTCTCTAATATAGGATGGAATTGTGTTCCAGTCATGTGCAGCTCTAATAGAAAAAGCAGATTGGCCAAAACTACTTTTTCTCAGTTGAATTACACAGTCTCCTCTAACTGCGCTATTTCACCAGATTTTCCCAACTTAATATCTTATATTTTTTATAAATTGGACAGTGGTGATGATATCTGGGCTTTTTATCAAGGACTTTAAGAGTCTGTTTGCACAGTGACTGGACAGAGGTATAGGACGTGGTACCTGACTGAGACCAGGTTGTTAAACAATATGTAATGTGGGAGAAGATCATTAAGTGCATGTACATTATTGCAGCCTCAATTGACATACAGTTGCGGATGTGTCTGAAGTTTGCCAGATTGAACTTGATTCGTTGACAAACCTTTTTTATATGGTTTAAATGATAACTGATTGTCAATAAGTACTCCAAGATACTTGAACTCAGACACTACTTGCAGTCTCTCCCCTGCCACTAATACATTGGTTCTGTAAAATGTTTTTTTGACTTGCTAAAAAACATGCACACGGTTTTGGATACATTCAATTGTAAACAATTTTGGTTTAACCATGCAGTGATATGTTGCATCAAGCTTGTTAACCCTTTCGTGCCCGTGCCGAACATTCCATTTTTGGTGCTGGATGACCTCCTTACACAAAAAAACGTATTTCTTAAGTATAATACATACCATCAATGGGATATACATACCATTGTAATCAGAAGGGTCAGTTCTATCAAATGATGTACAATTCATATGGTAATGTTGATATAGTAATGAACAGTCTTTGAAAATCCTCTCCAAATGTATACCGAAATTCGTTAAAATTGAATTTCATTTGCATAAAAATGAATTTTCATCATATTTCTATACGAGATAGAGAAAAATATAGAGTGTATGACATGTTCAGCAAGTTGTGGGCTATTTAACAAAAAAAGACTGAATTGGAATACCATTAACCTTTCAAAAGTTATGATAAATTAAGTGATAAGTGTAAAAAAATGCAGGAAACGGGATTTAGAATGTTGACAGAATTCACATTCTCTTTCTCACCAAAAACATAAAAGTATGCATAAAAACTAACAATGAAGTCAGACACAATGGTTTAGATTTATTTGGTCCATAAGAATAAACCATTTATTTGTATATAAGCAAATGCTACAGTCAACAATAATGATATATAAAAGAAAAACATGTACCTTACCAGTAATACAGGAAGTAAGTATACTGTATATTTATTGAAGATCAATTCTGAATAGACATAGAATACATTTGATTCATCAGATACAACTTCCTTATATAAATTAGTGTAATATGAAAATGATATACATCTATAAAATGTATTATTTATGAAAAGCTAGGAATACAATCAACTTCAACATCACTCAAAAATCAATGTGTCTAAACATTTGGAAGTGGATTACATAGAACAAGCCTGTTGAGAATAAACACATACACACATATACACACAAACTCTCACACACACACACACACACAGAGGAGGATAGGGAAAGGTGGGGTGGGGAACCTGAAGGTTAAACACAGAAGACCTATGACTCATAACGAAACGCA
The DNA here is from genome assembly GCF_018492685.1 of Alosa sapidissima. Taxonomy (NCBI): domain Eukaryota; kingdom Metazoa; phylum Chordata; class Actinopteri; order Clupeiformes; family Clupeidae; genus Alosa; species Alosa sapidissima. Next base: position 32,579,535 of record NC_055974.1, read on the forward strand.
TCCCCTTCTGTAGAATGCCAAATCTGACAGCAATTTTGTTTACCAAAAAAGCAGTCACCTACCGCTAAAGTCCAGGCCATACAAGCTACTTTAGTGTTATTATGTATTGTTTTTATAACAAAGCCAACAATTTTTCTTTGGCTCCTGCTGTACAGGAATATGTACTTGATGAAAAGACGACAGAGTAGTAGTTGGAGCAGCTGAAGGCGAGGCTGAAATTTTGACGGAAATGCCTGCCAGCTGTTGTGATAGATTTTCGCCAAAGTCTTTCTGGCTGTAGCTACCAAACCTAGGTTCAACACCAGATTCTGCATTGCCAAACTTGAAATAATAAGAAACTACTGAAAAAGCAATGTCAATGGAGAAAAAGTGTACACAATATGTATTTCTCATTTGGTCAACGCTCCCTGATCCCTTCAGAGACTTGGTTTCCCAGTAGCAATGGATATTAGGGAGGGAAGTGAAGTCCCATGTCAATGATCAATCCCAGAAAACTGTGAAACTCTTCTGGGGTCTCTTCGTCCCATGCCCCTGCACTGTGTGTTTGCATACAACGGCCTACTAAGCACAACCTCCCACCCGTTCCGGTTGGTAAAACCACATATGCCTGGGACAACAACATAAAAATCAACATAACAAGTCTATTTCACAGTGTTTTAGTGGCAGTCTACACCACCCTACGCACGCCACCTAAATCTATACCTTCTTCCTCCATCCTCACATGGTCTTCAACATTGTGAGCGCAAGCTCATCAGCAGTCAGCTACCTCTTCAGGCCTGCAAGGAGGTCTGTGTAGGTCTTGTCATCCTCCATCTGAAACAACAGTAAAATCATACAAATGTAATACATTTATTAATTTAAAAAATAAAATCACAAAACTACAGATGTGTGCGTGTGTGCACATACATACACAAGAAGAGGTAGCCTAAACTATTGAAGCATTTTGAGTAACTCAAAAATATTTAGAAGTATGAAAAGTAATTTTATTACACATGGGTTTAGCTACCCTAAATCTGATTGCCTGGCTGGCATTAAGACAAAGACAGATTACACTTCACCTAGTAACTAACTGCTTAAATGCAATAATGACATTTCTGACATAATATGTGATTTCACATCATGTTTTCTATAAAACTACATATTGAGAAGAGTAGAATATCAAGTCATGCCATCTTAGAAAATGTTGAGACAAGCACGTCTGATGTTTGTCATTTAGAAGTTACTGTAGCAAGGTAAAACAGGTCACTACAAACTGCCTAGCGAGGTAATAACCCGATGAGAGGCAATACGTTAATTAGCACTACATTTTTGACAGAATCCGTGATTTCACATCTTGTTTTCTACAACTACATATTGAGAGGAGTAAAAATATCGCTCAACTTATTTCATGTAAGAGAAACGCGGCGCCCATTGATTTATTCAGCTTTGGTATGCTATACTGACTTGCCAATATAATGCTTACCTAACAAGCAAATTGGTACTAGAAAACAAACTCACTTACAGGTTATATACTAACAGGTTTTTAAATGAAATTGTCAAATGAAAATAACTGATATCAAAAGCAAACGAGAATACTGCAAGCAGTTCAGAGTAATGCAGCTAGCTAAAGTTACATGATGATGCACTTAGCCCCCGCTATGCCATAATGTTGACGCTGATGAGAAAGCATATTACTGTCAAATAACATGATTTTATGACTACAAATTAAGATTAACCATAACTAGAAACGATGTAAAATATATATTACCTCAGTTTATCCAGCTGTGTGGTTTCCAGTCGAGGTAAACTCCAACGAAGTGCAGGTGGCATCTGGCGGTCCATGTTAAAATGTACGACTGAAGTGAAAAGTTTTTTTCACGACTCATCTTCAAGTATCCAAAACATTTCACGCCATAAACCCCTTAACCAATCATATCAAATTGAAGCTTATGTTGTCAGCATTACGGGGAAGATTTCAGAAATAAAATCAGTCATTGGACAGCTGAGATATTAGATGATTGGTCATCGTTAAAATTTTAACGAAATTAGAACGGTCGGGCTTGTAAGGGTTAACTGATTTGCGGCCTGAACTGCACTGCTGCTGTGCACAAAGATCACTGTATCATCTGCATACATTTGAGGGTTGGCATCGGGGCAGACATTTGGCAAATCATTTACATACAGTGAAAATAAGAGTGGACCCAATATGGAGCCTTGTGGAACACCTGTGGGTATGCCAAGCGATTGTGATTGATGGTTTTTCACTCGGACAAACTGTGACCTATTTGATTCAAAAAAGTATGATTCAATCCAATCCATCCCAGCTCTCTCTCCCGTTTGCTTCCTGTCATTCTCCACTGTCCTGTCATTGGAGGCATAAAAAGCCCCCCCCCCCCCCCCCCCCCAAAAAAAAAAAACATACGACTTTTCATGAAAATTCTATAATCCAAGATGGCCGCCACCATATGATGTCATAATATGCAAATTAGATATACACATTTAATCCCTAAACTTTGGGTCATCCTTAATATTTCTCTAATTTACAGAAAATCTCATCACTTTTAAGATATAGCCTTTTGAAATGAAGATGTCAAAATCGAACGCCTAAAGGGTTAAATTTTAGCCTTTGGCTCCAAATCCGTTTCCCATTCAATCTTTAAACAACAACGGAAGCGGAGCGCATACACGCTGCTCGCACGCATAGACAGTAAAGGGGGAAAAAACTTGCTTGTCTGGTGTAGCCAATGGAAGCATATCTTTGCCCAAAAGTTCTGTGACCATTTCATGTTTGTCAAATACGGTTCTTGCATGACTGTTCAAGGACTGAAAAAGACTTATAGGCCTACACAATATTAATAATTTAAAAGTAAAAATCACATAGACATTTACATATAGGGTACAATTAGGAGGACTACCCTGGCAAAAAAGAGCTGAGGGTCTGATTGTTTCAAATGAGTAGCCCTCCATATGATTTCGGGTCTTCAGGTAACCCTCAGTCCCAAAAAGGTTGGAGACCCCTGGTTTACACTGCACCACCTGTCTATACTGCACCACCTGCCTATACTGTTTATACTGCACCACCTGCCTATACTGTTTACACTGCACCACCTGTCTATACTGCACCACCTGTCTATACTGCACCACCTGCCTATACTGTTTATACTGCACCACCTGCCTATACTGTTTATACTGCACTACCTGCCTATACTGCACCACCTGCCTATACTGTTTATACTGCACCACCTGCCTATACTGTTTATACTGCACCACCTGTCTATACTGTTTATACTGCACCACCTGTCTGTACTGTTTATACTGCACCACCTGTCTATACTGCACCACCTGTCTATACTGTTTACACTGCACCACCTGTCTATACTTTGTATATCACATTGCACGTTTCTGCTTCACATTGCAAGTTTCTCGGCCTAGTACATTTGCGTACACAAGGAATTTGGTCTCTGCATTTATCCCAATCCGTATATTAGTGAACACACAGAGCACACACTGAACACACAGTGAGGTGAAGCACACACTAATCCCGACGCAGTGAGCTGCCTGCAACAACAGCGGCGCTCGGGGAGCAGTGAGGGGTTAGGTGCCTTGCTCAAGGGAACTTCAACTGTGCCTACTGGTCGGGGTTCGAACCAGCAACACTCCGGTTAAAAGTCCGAAGTGCTAACCAGTAGGCCACGGCTGCCCCAATGTGGTAAGCGCTAGATTAGAATGTCCAGTTGGTAGCGCTAGGACAGGAGTAAGTGGTAGATTAGAATGTCCACTACCTGCCACACACACACACACACCTACCTCACTACCTGCCACACACACACACACACCTACCTCACTACCTGCAACTCACACACACACACACTCACACCTACCTCACTACCTGCCACACACACACACCTACCTCACACACACACACACATACCTACCTCACACACACACACACATACCTACCTCACACACACACACACACCTACCTCACTACCTGCCACACAGACACACACACACACATACCTACCTCACTACCTGCCACACACACACACCTACCTCACTACCTGCCACACACACACACACACACACACCTACCTCACACACACACACATACCTACCTCACACACACACACCTACCTCACTACCTGCCACACACACACACCTACCTCACTACCTGCCACACACACATACCTACCTCACTACCTACCTCACACACACACACACCTACCTCAGACCTGCCTAAGACCTGCCACACACACACACACACACACCTACCTCACTACCTGCCACACACACACACACACACTGTGGGAGAGAGACGGTCATATATACACACACATCTATCTCTACCTCACTAACGGCCATACACACACACACACACACTCACAAACACATGAGCACACATACAAACACACATATACTCACAAACGCACAAGCAAACACAAACTCACTAACGCATGAGCACACACAAACACACACTCATAAAATGCATAAACACACTGTCATGACCTGGCTCAAAGGCCATGGCAAAAATGAAGGAAGCAGCGTTTGAAGCAAAAATAATCATTTATTATAACGGTAACGCAAGTAGACAGACTAAAACGTAGAGTGTGGAAGTCAGCAGAGTCAGTAGTGTAACGTGAGTGTGTGGCTGAGTGGACAATGGATGGAAGTGTGTTGCATGCAAGAAAGCAATAGGGCAAAAGAAAAGAAGCTCCAACGGGTAACAGGGTGGAAGCCGTTTTAAAAGGCGTGGAGACGCCGGGCCCAGGTGTTAGCAATCTCACAGATGGTCTGCAGCCACGCCTACAAGAAACACACAAAGCACAGGGCGAGGCAGACGCAGACAAGGCCAGCAGACCATCACAACACACACACACACTCACAAACGCATGAGCACACACACACACACTCACAATCGCATGAGCACACACACAAACACACACACTCACAAATGCATAAACACACACACACACACACACTCACAAATGCATAAACACACACACACACACTCACAATCGCATGAGCACACACACAAACACACACACTCACAAATGCATAAACACACACTCACAAACGCATGAGCACTCACACACACACTCACAATCGCATGAGCACACACACAAACACACACACTCACAAATGCATAAACACACACACACACACACACACACACACTCACAAACGCATGAGCACTCACACATACACACACACTCACAAACGCATGAGCACACACACACTGCGTGTGGGAGAGAGGTGGAAGGAAATATACGAGTTTACTGACAAAGGTGCATTAGAGAAGGTTAAAGAGAAGCAAGTGTGTGAAGTTCATCAGGCTGGGCACACACACACACACACAAGCAGGCACACACACAAGCAGCCACACACACACACACACACAAGCAGGCACACACACACAGATATACACACACACACAAGCAGACACACACACCACACATACACATACTACACCACACACTCACACACACACATACACACACAATCACACACACACACACGCACACAAACACACACAAGCACACACACACACACAGTTGGAAGCTGCAGTGGTCCAGTGCTGGCATTCTTGTGGCTTTGCAGATCTAATGGGGAATATTAGAATGCAGAGAGCGTGGGCTATTTGGGATTAGCCATGGGTGACCTCATGAATATCATTTAACATGTATATTATATACACACACACACACACACTCTTTGGGCAGCTTAAAGCACATCTCTAAAGTGCATAAAAAGAGGAGCTCATGGCTCAGGAAATAGTAGATAATTGTATCTAAAGGAGGTCAACCATGAACGTTCCAAGGGTTGACTGTGTTTCTTCCCTGAGTCAGAGACGCTGTTACACACATGTGCACACACACAGACACACACACACACTCACACTCACACTCACATACACACACACACACACACACTCACTCACACACACACTCACGGACACACACACACACTCACACACACTTACTCTGAGGCCATTTTATGACAGTGTTGCCCCTGACAAATCTGCATTTAAATTTACACTATAGATCCATCTGAACATGAATCACTTGACTTCACACAGATTTGGCTATTGACAACACACAGTTTCACTTCACACACATTTACAAAATCATGGACAACGCACAGTTTCACTTCACACAGATTTCTAAGATCATTGACAACACAGTTTTTTACAATCTAAATGGGACACAACCACTGACCACACACACACACGCCACGGTATTAAAACAACTTGTACCTTCTGAGAACTTGAATAAACAACTGCATCTGAAACCTTAATTTACATTTAGTGTTAGTAGTGTTATTTTCCAGTGCTATTTTTCTCTATTGATGATGTTGTTGTTTCTTTGTTAGTATGATTATAATGATAAGTTAAAAAAGACTTCCTATGATGTTAGAATGAATTTCTGTGTCACAGGGTGCTTGGGCAAGGGCAATAATGGGCACAGATTCACGTTAGTTCCTATGTAGCTCCACCTCCTCTCAATGTACATATACCAGGTGATCACACAGGTGATTTGGAATCAGCTAGCGGGAGTAGGAAGTGGGCACAGTTTTTTGACCGTGGTAAAGAGAAATGTAAAGATTCTAAAAGCAAATAAACGTTTAAGAAAGTAACCCGCGCGTCATTAACATCACTGACTGCTCCTGTCATAGCGGCTCCGCGCAAATTATGAACTGTGTCGGAGGCCGCAACATCAAAAAACTCTGTGGATTAAGCTTTTGGAACTTTTCATGGACTATGGACTGTCGGCTTTGAAAAAAAATATTCTTTTTATCAATAAAATGTCCCAAAATGAACCAAGAAATGAACTGGAATATTTGTTTTCATGCAAAACCAACTTTTGTGCAGTAGAGGGTTAACTTTCACATCAATATCAGCCTATTTTTGTTAGAAGCTCATTCAATAAACTGTTCAAAAACATTATGTATTAACAATCTAAGCATAAGTATCTGCATTTCTATTAGGCTATAGTATAACATATTAGTTAGAGTCTGGACTAGCCTACTACGCTTAGCTTAGCTCCCCCGCTTAGCTCTGGCTTATAATGAATCAGTCTGGACTAGCCTACTACGCCTAGCTTAGCTCTGGCTTATAATGAATCAGTCTGGACTAGCCAACTACGCTTAGCTTAGCTCACGTTTACACTTGCATGCATGGCGGAGTTTAAAAGATTACTGCCAAAGTTGGGATACGGCCCTCAGACGATCCACAAATTGCATGTGATGTGATGCTTTCAAGTATTTGTGCATGTGACGCACAAGTGCTTTGAACTCTCCCTCCGATGTCATCCTGATTCAATCTGAAAATGTTCAAAGGGGACAGAGTGGAAGAGTGTATTAGTTGTTTTAGAAGCAAAAAATATATAGATTTTTTTCTCTTTTTTTTCAATCCAATGTCCTACAATGAATGAAGTGGGTGAAAAGCAAGGGAGCAAGCCTGTCTGGGCAATACATCCCTTGAGCCTGTCTTGGCTTCTCACACACCCCCTCATCACCCCCATCCAAGAGTTGAGTGACGAGGGGGTGTGAAGTGGTCAGATCACACACACACACACACACACACACACACACACACACACACACACACACACACACACACACACACACACACACACACACACACACACACACACACACACACACACACACACACACACACACACACACACACACACACACACACACACACACACACACACACACACACACACACACACACACACACACACACACACACACACACACACACACACACACACACACACGGGGCAGCCGTGGCCCACTGGTTAGCGCTTCGGACTTGTAAACGGAGGGTTGCCGGTTCGAACCCCGACCAGTAGGCACGGCTGAAGTGCCCTTGAGCAAGGCGCCTAACCCCTCACTGCTCCCCGAGCGCCGCTGTTGTTGCAGCTCACTGCGCCGGGATTAGTGTGTGCTTCACCTCACTGTGTGTTCACTGTGTGCCGAGTGTGTTTCACTAATTCACGGACTGGGATAAATGCAGAGACCAAATTTCCCTCACGGGATGAAAAGAGTACTTATACTTATTAAAAATTAACATTACGGTATCAGCCAAATTATAATCAGAAAAAATGGACTAGGAAAAACACAAAAACTCATAATAACGTAAATAAAGACTGAATACATTTGACTAGACAAATAAATACAAAACAATTAACAGAACATTACTTAAATTACGAACATTACATAAAATTGCGAACATTACATAAAATTACGAACATTACATAAAATTACGAACATTACATAAAAACAAACAAAAACATGATGCCAGATGGAGCGGCATGTCTCGCCAGTGTCCCCGTAACCTAGCAACAATGAGGCAATATCTGTGCATGTGTGTATGGACAATGGACATGGTTAAGCGTGTGTACTCGTCTCTTTGTAAATGTGTGTATGTTTGTGTGTGTGGTATGTGTGTGGTGTGTGTGTGTGTGTGTGTAGAGATCGGAAGACTGTGCTCTTTCCTGTTGCCAAGAGAAACATGATAGCCATTATAAGATTGTATGTCGTGAGACAAGGTGGAATGTGTGTGTGTGTGTGTGTGTGTACGTGATCTTGAGAGTTTCATGGGTGTCCACTGGCTGGCCAACTGGGTGTGTAAATATGTGTGTAAATATGTGTGAAAGAGCATGTTTATGTTTCTGTAAGTGTATGTGTGTGTGTGTGCGTTTTTTGTGTCTGAGTGCATGTGTGTGTGTGTGCATGTGTTTGAGGTGCGTGTGTGTGCATGTGTGTCTGTGTGAGTGCGTGTGTGTGTGTGTTTCTGTGTGTCAAAGTCAAAGTCAGCTTTATTGTCAATTTCTTCACATGTTCCAGACATACAAAGAGATCGAAATTACGTTTCTCACTATCCCACGGTGGAGACAAGACATATTTTGGCAATTTAGGTCCACGGACAAACATAACATTCAAGTAAACAAAAAAGTAAGTAAATAAGTAAATAAGAGGGCACATATAATAATGAAAAAATAAGAGCAGCAAAATTTGGTTGAAATTGTGCATAGACAGTCAATAAAATACTAGTGTAAAGTCAGGCCAATAAAAGGCTTGGGTAGTTCTGTTTGACCTAAGTAAGAAAGAAAGTGGCATAGTGGTGCAAGTTATGTAAGAGCAGCAGAAGTGTTGTGTTTTCAGGATAACAACACCAAGTTGTAAAGTGTACAAGTGTGCAAGTGTGCAAGTGGAGTAGTGCAGGCAGCCATTTTGGGTCCAATGTCCAGGATGTTATGTAGCTGAGGGTGGAGGGGGGAGAGGAGGGAGAGAGTTCAGCATCCTTACAGCTTGGTGTATGAAGCTGTTGGTGAGTCTGGTAGTGCGGGAGCGCAGGCTTCTGTACCTCTTCCCAGAGGGCAGTAGATCAAACAGATTGTGAGCGGGGTGACTTGCATCACTCACAATCTTGGTCGCCTTGCGGGTGAGGTGGGTGGTGTAAATGTCCTTCAGGGAGGGGAGTGAAGCACCAATAATCCTTCCAGCTGTGTTCACTATGCGCTGCAGGGCTTTCCTGTTGTATTCAGTGCAGCTTCCGCCCCACACAGCGATACAGCTGGAGAGGATGCTCTCAATGGTGCCTCGGTAGAATGTGGTCATGATGGCTGGTGGAGCACTTGCTCGCCTGAGTTTCCGCAGGAAGTACAGGCGGCGCTGAGCTCTCTTCGCCAGTGATGCAGTGTTGGTGGTCCAGGAGAGGTCTTCACTGATGTGCACCCCCAGGAATTTGGTGCTGCTCGCTCTCTCCACCACAGCACCGTCGATGGTCAGTGGCAGGTGTTGGGTGTGACCTCTCCGGAAGTCAACAACAATCTCTTTGGTCTTGCTGACGTTCAGCAGGAGGTTGTTGTCCCTGCACCACGTGGTCAGATGGTCGACCTCCAACCTGTATTGAGTCTCGTCGCCCTTAGTGATGAGACCCACCAGAGTTGTGTCGTCAGCAAATTTCACTATGTGATTGTTGCTGTAGGTTGCAGTGCAGTCATGCGTCAGCAGGGTGAAGAGCAGCGGACTGAGCACGCAGCCTTGGGGGGCCCCTGTGCTCAGTGTGATGCTGCTTGAGGTATTGTTGCCAACACGTACTACTTGGGGCCTCTGACAGAGGAAGTCCAGTAGCCAGTTGCAGAGGTAGGTACTGAGTCCCAGTTTGTCAAGTTTGCAGATGAGTTGTTGTGGTATTATGGTGTTGAATGCAGAACTGAAGTCTATAAACAGCAATCTCACATATGAGTCTCTTTTTTCCAGGTGGGTGAGGGCTGGGTGGAGGGCAGAGCAGATTGCATCCTCTGTAGACCACTGTGTGTGTGTGTTTCTGTGCATGGGCGTAGGTGGGCTACTGAGCCAAACTAATGAACTAATTAACTAACTAATTAACTAACCAAACTAATTAACTTCACCATGAGTGGGATGGATAAGCTGTGAACTTGAGATTCCTCAAACGTCCTGTGACTGGCCCCTCTGCTGTTTGGCCTTCGCTCGGCACAAAAAAGACCTTTTGTCCAAGTTTACACACTACAAAGCAGGATGTCCTCAGCATGTTCTCAAGCTTTCTTGGAGAAGTCAGGGTTCTGTGTGGCACATTCAGGTCAAGTGAAAGTAGTTCTACGTATCATTCCTTGAAATGCTCCGTTGTCTGGGGGCGTGCCCTTGCTGTTAAGGTGAAACCTGAGAATTCCTGAGAAAACCTGACACTTTTCACACACCTGAACAGATTTAGTTAGGATTGGGTACTTCAGCTTCAACAAAAACACACCTGAACAGATTCAGTTAGGATTGGGTACTTCAGCAAAACACACCTCAACATATTCAGTTAGGATTGGGTACTTCAGCTTCAATAAAAACAGAATAAATAAAAAACAGAATAAAAGTCAGGCGCGATTTTCACTGCGGTCAATACTGTGGTCATAAATTGGAATGTAAAAAAGTTTCCTTTTTCAGTGATGAGAGAACACGCTGATTATTCTGGGATGTCACCTTCTAATTCTGAGACAACGTGCTGTAAGCTACGTTGATGATTATTAAAAACTGTAGAGGCCTCAAAATAAAACTCTACCTGGCTGAGAAAGTTGTGTGTGTGTGTGTGTGTGTGTGTGTGCACACAGACACACACACACACACGTGAGAGGAATCATTAGCAATGTAACACACACACACATACACACACACACACACATGGGAGGAATCATTAGCAATGTAACACACACACACACACACGGGAGGAATCATTAGCAATGTAACAGAACCTGCTGTATCATCACATGTACACAATCACAATAATGAAGAATGCGTCACCAACACAGACACACACACACATGCGTCAGCCAACACATACACACACACACACATGTGTCAGCCAACACACACACATGCGTCAGCCAACACACAGACACACACACACATGCGTCAGCCAACACACAGACACACACACACATGCCATGCAGCCAAATGTAATGTAATAACATATCATGGAGCCCATGTTCATAACTGCACACACACAGACACACACACACACTGGAATGTTGCGGCATGTGTGGAAAAATGAAATCATTTCCAAATCCCTCTCCCCATGTGGCTACTTGTGTGTGTGTAGGGGAGGGGTCAGTGTGTGTGTGCA